>NC_080541.1:58955605-59256855 GCF_028640845.1 Ahaetulla prasina | reverse complement strand
GCAGAAGCACCTCACTCAGGACTATGAGCATAGGCTTTCCAAGCAGAGAGAAGACCTGCAAGTGTGCAAGGCCACGTACTGGAGGCTCAGTGGGCTGAGATGGTCAGCCAGTTCCAGGTCATGATGCAGTCCCACTGGAACAAGGCCCTCCGGCTCTTTGCCACCAGTGGCGCTTCCCTCCAGCCTTCGCCCAAAGCCTCACACCAGGAGGCTGAAGCAGACCCCAAATTGGAATTTCTGCCCCCCTCCGACCCATACAAAAAGACCCTAAAGGGGGAGACTCTCTGCATTAACACAAGCATTCATTGCATGTATCTGGCTCAGGGGTTGTAGTTTGAGGACTTCTGATTTAGTGCAATATAAAAAATGCAGATAATTTTTCTGTGGACCACCAAAATTTTCTCACAGACCACCACGGACCACCAGTTGGTGACTGCTGTGCTACAACACAACAAGTAACTTTTGCCTCAACACAACAATTAATTCTAAGTGAGAATGTTCCAAATCACACTTAGAATAATATTTGCATAATTTTTCCATTTATGTTTCTATATTGTATGTTTCATTGATTAAAAGCCATTTAATGGTGACTTGCAATTTAAGTCTAAAACGAATAATAGGATACATATCTACTCATTTCAAGGGAGGAATCTATAACTATTTATTTTGTGTGTACATACTGGTATTGACAACCACATTGAAAAGAGCCAGAGTTTCAAGTGAGAAAAAAAATCCAAGTGTTAGTAGTTTGAATAAGGAAATTCATATTTGATATAAATTTATCTGACTGCACTTCTTGAATCAATATGCATACTGAATACATCAACAGTTTGATTTTGGCACTTATGAATTTTGTGGCACAATTTGCCAATTTAAAAGCATTTATTTTGGAAAAAGGTGTGTTCCAAATACTGTACATTTACCATATTTTTCAAAGTATAAGATGCACCCGAGTATAAGATGCACCTTAATTTTGGGGAAGGCAAATAAGAAAAAAGCTGATTGGCAGGTGGATGGGCCTCCAGGAATACCTCCAATCAGCTATTCCCAGAGGTGAATTTTAGCAACAGGTTCCTTGGTTGTGAGCTCTGTGCCTTGGTTGTGTTTTTTTTGGGGTTTTTTTTTCTGCCTCTGAAACTTCATTTCAGAAAAAAACCTTTTTCTGCCTCTGAAAGCCTCCGAAAGAGAACTTCAGAAAAAAAGCCTCTTAAGCTCTGTTTAGGAACTTCTTTTCTGAAGCTCTATTTGGGGGCTTTTTTTCTGAAGCTCCATTTGGGGCTTTTTTTTTATGAAGCTTCATTTCTGATGCTTTTTTCAGCCTCTGAAACCTCCATTTGAGAAGCTGGATGGGGCTAGATTACCCTCTTTTTTTGGGGGGAAAGGTGCGTCTTATACTCCGAAAAATACGGTATATGAAGAAAAGTTTGCAAATCTGACAGTGAAAGGCATTACATGTAAATATTTAAAAAGGAATGTGTACAAAAAGGTTATATATTTTAAAAGATGAATGCAACTTGATTAAGAAATAAGAAAAAAAACCTTTCAAGGTCAGAAATATGATAACATGATTACTTTGGCATAATGATGTCTGACCCAAATAAATATATTGGTCCCATTACTCTTCTGAATTGTTTTTGACTTGATAGCATGCCTGGAATATAATTTGAGAATGGGAGTGATTTAAAACTGCATCACTCCAATATTGTTATAGAAGCTACATCCAAGAATTGAATTTACTTTAAATTAAATTAGCAATAAATATATCCATTTAGATGTATGTATGGAATGTGATGCAGTACTTTCCTTTAAATTGTGGTAACACTGAATATTTAAGTTTATATCTAGGAATTCAGTGTGATTTGCTATTGACTGAAACATGCAGAGAATTGTATTTTAAGTACTTAGCTATCAGTGGAAAGAATGAGCATCAGACAGGTGTTTGCTTTGGGATATGAAATGAAATCTGATAACTCTCGCTTATCATTTGTTAAGTAGATGTCATTCACATGCTTGAAACAAACAGCACTTATACACCATGGAAATATGATAAAAAATAGTGAACCCTTAATGTTTTCAGCTGAATAAATGCTTATACTCAGAGTGAATTATGTTACATTCAATTATGTTCTTTTATTAGCTTTACCAGGAAAAATATGGAAAACCCATATCATTTGGGAGTTCAGCGGTATGTTTGAACTGCTAACCCATAAAAAGAGTATATGTGTTGCAGTTCCAAATTAGCAAATGACTTTCTTCTTCTGGAATGAATCATCAGATGCTAAAAGTGTGTGACTTTTATTTCATGTCATAAATAAAATTGTATTCCTTAAAATAAGCTAAAGATGAAGAAGAAACATGTTGGATGCAGTACATGTCAGATGCAGTAGCTTCTAAAGTGCCAGAAAACAAGATTCCTGGGTTTCTAGAATTGCTCATAATGTAAAATAATGCAGGAAGAAAGAAATCCAAAATTTAAGTCAGATATTGTGTTGTTGACTTTAATTTAATATGTAAGTTCTTAATTGCAGGTTGCTTCTAGAATTGATACTTTGCAGAACATTGACAAAAATTGTCAATTATTACAACTTGGACAATACTGATCCAAATTTCTGCTAAATATGACAGTAGATTTGGCTTTCAGATAATTTATATTTATATTCATATACTGTATTTTTGGTGTATAAAACGCACTGGAGTATATAACGTACCTTAGCTTTTGGGGAGGAAAATAAGAAAAAAGATGATTGGCAGATGGATCGGCCTCCGGAGTACCCCCAATCAGCTGTTCAAGAAGTGAATTTTAGCAACAGGTTCCTTGATTGTGAGCTCTATGCCTTGCTTTTTTTTCTGCCTCTGAAACTTCTGAAACTCTGTTTCAGAAAAAACTTTTTTTCTGCCTCTGAAAGCCTCTGAAGCTTCTTTTCTGATGCTTTTTTCAGCCTCTGAAACCTCTGTTTGAGAAGCTGGGCGGGTCTACATTCGGAATATAAGACGCACCCAGATTTTCACCCTCTTTTTTGGGGGAAAACAGTGCATCTTATACTCTGAAAAATATGGTACCTTAGACCTGAGCAATGATTAGAAATAATGGGAGCTACATCCCAAAAATGTTTGAAGGGCAGTAGAATGCCTATTTCTCTGGGCATGAGGATGCTCTGAAGATCAGGGAAGACCCAGAGTGGTCTGTGAAGGGCCCCTTTTTTTATTATTCACCCCAGTTCTGTTCCCCACTCTTGAAATAGCTTTAATGAAATAAAATAATTTACATTAGAAAAAGAGACAGGAGGAAAATATTAAATGGTAGCTTCCTCATATTTTCCCAGTTTCCAGAGATTATCTTGCTGTTGCTGATTTTCGAAGCAAGAAAAGATGTGCACTTGTAATCACTGGTTTCTGAACCATATTCTGCTTGACTGATATAGTGGGAATGTGGGAACAGCCTTATTTAAAGAGAGAAACTGGACAGAAATTGGGGAAGAATAGGGGAATATGTATACTATTCTCAATTTCTAGAAAAATGCCAAAGATCTCGAATTAATGTGATTTCATGACATTGGTGATTTGAAACTTCTACAATCGTAACAGAATTAACTATAATAGTTGCTTCTTAGAAAACTAACTTAGTTTTGAGGTTCTGGGTGCATTTTTTTGGGTTTTCATCTTGTGCATCCTATAAAAGTATAATTCTTTTCTTTATTAAAATTATGTGCTCTGGTACATATATAGAAACCTGACATAACTCTTGCATTGTTTTTTAACGGATTGATTTTTATTGTTTGATTATGTAAGTCATTTCTGATTTATCCCTAACCTGAACTTTCAAGTCTCCCAAAGGTGCCCGCATAGCCACCTTAACTTTTCTTTTTCTGTATGGCAACATCAGTAAGTAGACATCCCCAAGGCTTTAATCCAGTAGCACCATAAATACCATTAGTACTGCAGTATCCAATCCAAGTCGGTCACCGAGACCAGAGGTTTCATCTTCTAAGCTTTTGGACTCATGCTAGAGCCTATCCTCAGGGAACTTCTCTCTAGCAGAGTATGTGCTTTGGGCTATTCTGGTATTTATATGGCGCCTGGTTGTGTGTGACAAGAATAAAAAGGATGAGCTCCAGCACAAGTCCGAAAGCTCAGAAGACTAAATCTCTGGTCCCAGTGACTGACCCAGACTGGATTTTGCAACATTATCCTAGGACACGTATATTTGCCTTCATCATTAGTACTCTGAAAGATCCTCAGCTCTTCCTCAGTAGCATGTTGAATGCTATCTGACATTAAGGGGGGTGGAATGTCATTATCTGGCACTTTATTGTCCATCATTCTATATTGTCTATCCAGTGGTTTTCTTAATAAAAATACAGCAGTAGTTTACCCTTGCCTTCTTGCATGCAGTACGAATTGATGTCTTTGCCATTGTCTCTAAAGTGATCATCTGCCCCTATATGTTTCTATATAGCTGATTCCCAATATAGGTGCCTGCTTGCTTTACTTGGGCAGCTGGGATGACCTTCATACTTTGGGTGATCCTGCTGGAATGTATAATCTTGGGCTACACTTCTGACATTCTTTGCCCATGCCGCCCAGGTACACCCTCCCATGTCATGATAAGGCTGCACAGCAGAGCTTGGGGAGATTTTAATTTAATAGTTTTGAATAAAAATATTGATTATTCTGAAAATTAGTACTCTGTCTTTAAGAACAGCCTAAAGTTAAACATTCTCAAAGTTTCTTATATATGTGAAAGTTGCCAGATCTTGTCTACATAAACAGGTCATTTTGTTTATGATGTATGCAGTCTATTCTGGGACATTCCCCTTATTGTAGATCACTCCAACCCCCACCCTCTTTGGAGAAGGAGCTATATTCACATATTTAGAGATGAAAAAACAAGACAAATAGTTACATTATATTTATACTACAGCACAGCATCAGAGTAGTTTTTAACTAGGGCTAAAGTAAGTATTGTATAATCATGCTTTCATAAAAGCATCCTGAAAAGCTGAATATTAAACAAATCAGCTTATTAAAAAGATTATTTTTGCATTTCAAACGTTTCAAATGTAAATCAGAGGTGGGTTTCAGCAGGTTCTGACTAGTTCTGGAGAACTGGTAGTGGAAATTTTGAGTAGTTCGGGAGAACCGGTAGTAAAAATTCTGTATGGCCCCACCCCCATCTATTCTCTGCCTCCCAAGTCCCAGCTGATCGGGAGGAAATGCAGATTTTGTAGTATCCTTCACTTAGACTGAGGCGGGAGTGGAGATTTTACAGTATCCTTCCCCTGCCAAGCCCACCAAGCCATGCCATGCCCAACAAACTATACCCACAGAACCTGTCGTAAAAAAAATTGAAACCCACCACTGATGTACATATATTAACACACACATACACATGCATATGTAGAGATAGAAAGAGGGGAGGAGGGACAGAGGAGAGTCATTTTAAAGTCTCTTATTTGTTGAGGGTATTATCTGACTTTACAGTTCCTGAATCTAGTCCAGCCAGTTACTCTGTTCTCCGTCAGCCACATATATTTGTTTACATTATTAAGGTAATTTTAATTAAGAATGTAATTATGAACAGAATAAGAACATATGTTCTGATATTTGTATGCACCAGGTAAATTTCTGTTAATGTAAAAAAAAAATCACAGGTTTATTCAGTTTAGTATTTTGCTATTTAGAATATTCAGAATATTGGACAATTCAGAGTATTCAGGATAGATATTTATATTTAAAAACTTTATATATTTAGTCCAAGTAATTTAGTGCAGTCATTTTCAACAACTTCCTTTTTATCACATAATATAAGCAATAATATATACAAGATTAACGAAGTATTCTTATACTGCAAAATAATATGCAGTTGAAAAGTGAGGAAACTAAGTTTGTTGCTGGAAATAGGAGAAAAATGTAGCAATTTTTTTAAAAAAACCTATTAAGCGTTGGCTTTTTCCCCCTGTACACGTATACTAATTGTTAATATGCTAAGCTAAATAATCCTTGAGAACCCATTGCTTTAGTTCAGTTGTTAATTGAGGTAAAATTTGGTTCCATTTAAATTTAATATAACAAGTGTGTGCTGATCTACATTTTCCATGACACAAGCTGTTGAAAGGCAACACCTTTGAATGTGAAGAGGATAGAAGAAATATTTTTTTGTTGTGCCTTTCATTAGACGAGCTAAATATAATAATTTGGAGTCTGATCCAGCTAGATGTCACAGCTGTTTATCAAAAGAAACCATGCTGATCATAGAACAGTACTGCAAATTACATTTTTTGTCATAAACTAAAATCATGGGTTACAGTATAATCACATATTAATACTGTACAAGTAAATTGTAAACTAAAGTTTAAGAATTTGGGGCATAAAAATTAATATAATCAGGTATACAATCTATAATCAGACTTGAAATCCTGGGTTTAGAAAATTTAGAACTCTGCCGCATTCGACATGACCTGAGTTTAACTCATAGCATCATCTGTTACAACGTCCTTCCTGTTGAAGACTACTTCAGCTTCAATCACAACAATACCCGAGCACACAATAGATTTAAGCTTAATGTGAACCACTCCAAACTTGATTGCCGAAAATATGACTTCAGTAACAGAATTGTTAATGCCTGGAATGCACTACCAGACTCTGTTGTCTCTTCCCAAAATCCCCAAAGCTTTAACCAAAAACTATCTATCATTGACTTCACCTCATTCCTAAGAGGTCTGCAAGGGGCATGCATAAGAGCACTAACATGCCTACCGTTCCTGTCCTAATGTTCCCTTTGATTGTATCTAATTTCATATAGTTATTACATACTTACGATTATATTTATGCTTATATATTGTATAGTTATTTCATGCTTATGCTTATAAGCATATGCTTATGCTGTTGTGACAAATAAATAAATAAAATAAATAAAATATAAGGTAATTAAACATTTAGAATAGTAAAATTATTGATCTAAAATATATTGGTCCATTTTAATGCTAAATTCCATAGAAAAAATGTCTTTAGTATTATTATATCTAGAGAAAATGTAATGAATAAGTAAGAATAATACATTAAGAGGGATTTTGGTTTCAAAATTAAAAGTCCATTACAGCCTTGATTCCTCCCAGATCCGAGCCTCAGTTCTTCCAAGGTGTAAGGGATTGCCTTCCCTTCAATTCTCTCCAACTGCTTATACCCTCTCATCTCTTTTTGCCACCTTGCACCTTCCGTTGGCTGCAGAACCATGTGGTCTGGGCAGGGGTGAAATGCTACCAGATTGGACCGGATCACGCGATCCGGTAGCGATCGTTGCCGATAGTTTGGCAATCCGGTAGCGATGGTGAAGCGAAGCTCCGCCCATCCACCGGGTGTCATTACTTCCTGGTTTTACCCAGAAAGTAATGTGCTTTTTACATTCTGCGCATGCGCAGAAGGTCTGCGCGCACATGTGACATGTGCGTGGACTTCCAAGTCGGTAAGGAAAATAAGTAGATTTCACCCCTGGTCCTGGGGCTGCTTGCCATGGTGAGACTTAGGAGCTTCTTGGTGCAATATGACTCTGTGGCTCCAAGAAACCTCTGAGTTGCAATACAACCAAAAGCTACTTCCACCTCTGAAAGTCTTAGCTGCCACAACCTGGTCCAGCAACACAGTGCAAACTCTAGTCCGCCCAGCAGTGTGACACAAAGCTACAATTGCTCCAGGAAGCTCTGGCTGCCCCAGCAGTATGCCCAAGCCACAATCATCCTAGTCAGCCTCAACGGCCCCAGCCGACTAGCAGCCACAGTAGTCCCCTCTACCCTATATCTTGAGACTTCTGCCACCTTGGGCTCCACCACCTCAGCTCACTCTTGCTCCTAGTGCTGATGAAATGTGTATGCGCTGGCCGTTCATTCTGGCTAGCTGAAGCCATCTTTCCCTGGTCTCACAATGAAATTGCTGAGCACGACCTTGGCAAGAATGTGTCATGCAGCCCACAGCTGCCTTACCAAGGGCCAGACTGGGCATGCTTGGTCAGCAGTAGGAGCAATAAGAAAGCAAAGATCAGCTAGGGAAGCAGGGGCCATGGAGTGCAAGGCACTGTAGATGGGGGTAGAGATATGCAGGTGGAGGAGCTGTAGCACCCCTTGCGTCACAAGCGTGGATGAGTTGCCAAGAACTCAAATTCTGACACATGACTGCAAGTACACAGCAGTGGTCATAACTTCAAGGACAAATCATAAGTAACTTCGAATGGTCCCTGAACAAATAATACAGAAACACAAACCAAGATCAGATTTTTTGAAAGAGTTTTGTGAAAGAGAATGCAGTGAGGTACATAATTGAATACTCGTTAATTAAGACTTTAAAGTTCAATAGTACTATCGATAAATGCTTTGTATTCCATGCTGATGGAAATATTTGCTGCCATCTTCTGGATATTTTTTTTTCCTCAAATGCTTTTCAAAACTAAAGAAAAATTCAGCGGTCTTACTGAAGTTTGCCATGCCTATGTTATTATTACTAAGTATTCCTTTTCATAAATATATACAAATGATATGTAATATGAAATCAGATGCGTAAAAATTTTGCACTTTATGAGTCATTTCTTTCTACACTGCAATATTCCAGTTAGATATTATCAATTGGTTTATAGGTGAACAAGTAGTTTGTTTTAGTCTCATTCTTCAGTTTTTGCTAAACCTATTTTTTATGAAATTAATATTTTTCCATTTCTTCTTCATGTTTGATGTGTTTATCATGAATCCATTTTTATTTCATAGGTATAAAAACAATGTTCCCATCAATATCCATACTCATCCTGGTAAATATGCAATTGAAAGTCGGTATGGGATGCACTCTTTGGAAATTAACAAGTAAGGAAATAGTATATAGTTTTTGTAATCTTTTTCCTTTTTCTTTAGAATTACAGTATATGATAATTCCCTATAGTGTATGAGTATGTATTTTGAAGATGGTGCTAGTAATATCATACTGGAAGAATCTATTGAAATAGGAACTACTGGTTCTTATTTTAAAACTACTGGTTTTTATTTTATTGGGCATCAAACTATTTTATGAAAAGTTATACATATTCTGAATAACTTATATTCTTATATTCTTGCAAAAATATAAGATATCCTGAGGCTGATTTGATATTTTGTATGCTCTTCTTGATCAATTTCTACCAGTGGTGTATTAAGATTACCTATCTAGCATAATTAGCATTAATTAATATGTTAATGTTTATATTTGATATATACTTATATAACTTACTGAATTCTAGGCATATAAGAAATTCTAGGTAATTTATAATGGTTTAAATTCATAATTAAAATAAAAGTTTCTTTTGCAAATCTTATCCTTACACAGAACCTTTAAATCTCTCAATATAATCTGGGTCTTGAACAGCACCAAAATATTTTTATATCTTTTCCACCTAAGACCATGTGTCATAAATGGCTCCAATTTGATTTAAGTAGAATTCTGCAATTTCTTATTGAACCAAGTACAAAAACTCATGGTTAACCAGCAAATATGCCTGTTGAGTTTCACAAATTTTAATTTCCCATGACTGCAGGGCACACAAGGAAATCTGCTGGCCCTGCTCAAGCTTCATATTTTGGGATGCTGTTGCTAGAAGAACAAAACGTGTATATGTTTATGGGATGTGTAACCCTGGAAAATATGGGAGGAAGAGCTGGATGATTGAAAGCTATCTTGGCCTACTGGGACGATAACAATTTATGAAAGCTACCAGTATATCTGTGCTTTGAATCCCCTAAAAAGATTTTGTGATTATTTTATTATATTGCATGTAATTGGTTTTTTTAAACAACAACAACAACAACATGTTAGCATTAGGAGAATGGTGTAGTAATGAGAAGCTTGACAACTGGACATGTTATAGCAAACTATGGCAGACAGCCTTAAAACCAATTTAATGTACTTTTATTTAGAAATTAAACTAGATTAATTTATCGTAGGAAGGGAATATATAATAGCTCAATCATTTACTGATTTGACCTTATATAGAATAAAAAGTACTAATTAAATTACAAATTAAATAATTTGTATCTTTTTTATTGACTAAGTATGCCAACAAAGCAAAAAGTTTATAAAATTAACTTTCAAGTCTAATACTTAGTGGAAAATACAAAATGTATCCAGACAGGTTTGGTTGTACTAGTTATGTTCCTTATAATATTTTATTGCCTAGTATGTGTTATGGTAATAATAAATTATATAATATAGTATTTTTATTATTCCATATTCTTAGATACCTTTTACAGTAGGAAATACCTCTTGATATTAATACAGATTTTACATTTTTGCATGTGTCCAGTTCTCAAATGCTAATATAAACTTATATTATGTAAAAATAAGTAGTGAAAGCATTTTTTGAAACATTGGGCTGTTTTGGGGGATGAGATTTTCAGAGATTTTATTGTCTTTTTCTCTATATTTATCTTTCCCGGTGCTCCAAAAAATTAAGAATATACGGAATATCAATTATTTTAATATAGAAAAGATTTAAACTAAAATTTCTGCATTTAGGTAATACAGTAAATGAAAACGTGTGCATTACTGATGGAGTGGACAACACAATGTAGAAAGATAAGTTATATAGCCTATGAATCTAAATCTATTTCCTAAAAGGAGATACATGACATTTCATTTTAGGAAATAAATGTATACTTATAGGGCATTTTACTGTGGAAGTAACCCTTTTCATAATTTTGGGCAGTATGAATTAAGGGCAAAGGAGACCAGGTTAATATAATGCCTTCTTTTCCTTACTCCCCTTCCTTTTTTTCTATACCTTGTATATTAAGCATAATTAGATATTTCCTGGTTTTCAGCAAACAGTTAACATATTAGGCTTTTGATCCGATGCCCCTAGGCTGATACTTACTCAGGCTTTAGCCTAGATCTGGCTCTGCTTGTCAATGCAGATATTATCTCCCAGAGAATGGAGGATGATAGGATTTAGCATGGGAATCAACTAACATGTCTTCATTCTCTGTTATGGTAATTTCAAGGGAAGACTGAATGCCTGAACTAGCTATTGTCTGTCAATAGAAAAAATGGAAAAGGGAAAGCATTTCTTGAAGGATGTGAAGGGTCAGAATTAAAGATTGAAAAATGGCTATCAGTGGAAGAAGCTAGAAAGAAAATGATAGTGTTATTGTAATGGAAATCTATCTAGATTCTAGATTATGTATTGGTTGCTTGCCCAAACAGCAAGCAGAATCTGTGTGATTTAAGTTGCTGTTCCAAAGCTTGAAAGATTTGTCATTAAATGCCAGGTAGTCGATAAGAGAAACATGTAATCCAGGATCTGATTATCTTATCAATATAACATTGTCTGATCAATGCAGGTAACATAGGATGATAAATGTAGTTGAATTTAGTCTGTTCAGTAACAGGTCTGACTTTAGCGATATGAAGGCAGGCTGGTGTGGGATCACTGGTTAATGCTCCCTGCCAGTTGCTTTATCTTCATGATTACCCTATGTAAGGTATTTTATAACTGCAGTTAAACTCAAAACTCATTAGCAAAGTATTTTTGGTGTCCCAAGTAATGTCTGGATATAGCACAATGTAGATTTTTAACAGGGTACAACTTTATGAATGAACATCAGATTTTGATTGATATGTTCCATTAACTCCTGTACAATGTTATTACAGTATAAGAAATTGATGAAAGATCATTAAGAAGTAATGTTTCCTTGCTGAGATATTGTTTTAACTGAAACTATTATTTACAGATTAACTGTTTTCCAGATAATTGTGTTGGCATATGATACATAGTTCCCCTTCTATATCTAAAATTTCAACTAAATATCCACATATAATGCTAGAATGTATTCATACAATAAAATAAAATAATAGTTTGAAAACACATCACCATTATCTGTCAGCAATTTCTATAACAACATTATTAGCAAATGAGTCTGTTAAGTTACATTTCTTTTTGCTGTTATCTTCATGATGGATTCTAATCCTACTCTGAAAGCCATTAGAAAATTATTATTTTCTAATAATTTTAATAATTAAAAAATAAATAATTTTCTTATTCTCTTCTAATTCTATTCTATTAACTAGAATATAGTTTTAAGCACGTAATAAATACTAACAGTAAGGCTAAAGATGACTTTCAGACAAAAAATGCCTCTGTTTACATTCTTAAAACAAATAGTTCTTTATCAGACCCTGGGCTTTATCTGATTCATATTTTTTTTCATTCAAACACTCTTCCATTAATTTAATTCTATGTACAACTGGAATTCATTGCCCATAACTTTTTTCTTTTGGTGGAAAGATAAGATTTCACTTTTTAGAAAACTGCAATGCAAACTGCTTATTCTTTTTTTAAAAAACGGCCCTAGTAGAATCATCTATAATACGTTGATGTGTACAAAATGAAATTTAACATCTTCTGTATTATTTCTACAAGTATTAACTTGAACCTAAAGTACTGCAGCTTCTCTCAATTACAGAAATCCAGGAGACCCAAACAGAATGATGTGCTACCTAGTAGAAGGGCTAAAAGTCATGGAAGATGGAAAGTAATAAATCCACACCTATCATTCATCATATAGATGGAAGCAACTTCCACTTGTGTGTGTCAATCTGACTTAAGATATTTTTCTGCATGTTGTGCCGGATAATATCTTGGATAATATCAGCATTCAGACAAGTTATTTTGGCACATGAAACAAAACATATCACAATTTCTTCACCTAATATCTAGCAATAAAATATATATTAGAAACAAATTAAATGACTAACGGTTTGCTGTGTTTTCATGATGCATAGAACTTGCTGCTAGGATACCACTTTATTCTGCAAATGGTTCGGCTGATGTTATCCTGACTAGAATTCAAGCCACTTTGATGATTGATACCTTGGCTCATTGCTTGCCCATAAAGTGTGAGAAAACCACACAGCCTGTCATAAAGATTCACTTCCTACACATCATCTCAAGTGATGTACAAAATACCAGCTGAAGTGAATTAACATTCATCTTCCATGAATTCTAGCTTAGTCCTATGACCATGCTTAGGCTGACATCCTAAATAGAGCTAATCAGATTTAGGGTCTTAATACAATCAAAATGTTATTAAGAATTGAGATTACAGTTTAAGTGCATAGGATATAAGATCCTGGTGCTATGTAGCACATTATCCTATTTCTTCATTGGCAAAAGACAATCCTTTTGTATATATTGAGTCAAATTGTTCCATGAAGAAAAAGGAGTCCATAAGAAACTGCTTTTGTGGAGAGTTTTGTTCCCAAGAGGAAATATTGAGAACCTGAGGTAAGGTTGAAAAAACAAAACAAAAACCAAACCAAACTCCCAAATCCTTTAACAGTTGCTTCTTTCATTTTTCCTTGTTGTTGAACCCTTCAATAATGTCTAATATTTCCCTTTTCCCCATCTAACTACATTGCGTATTCCTATCCCCATCCTGCTCCTCATTCATTCAAACGATTCTATCTGACATCTATCCTTTACTAAACAGTTTTTTTAAAATACTGTGCAAGAGCTGAATTCAACAAAGAAATTAAATTATTGTCTAATGGTAAAACATCATACTGGTAAAATATGGGTGAATTTGGTAAAATAAAAGCTATTTGTTTTCATGCTTTAAGAATCAGAATGCTCTTGAGTTGTAGGAAAATGTTCATATATAGTGTAACATTTTATGATTGTTTGCCTCTCAAAGTCACTAAGAATGATGGCTATAGAGATTGCATCAATAAATAAACATTAAGTAAAAGTGAAAAGTCAAATTAGCTATTGGCATTAACATATTAGATAAATCTTAGTAAATAGTGCAATGAAGGTGAAATAATATTGAAAAATAGGGTAAATTTGGAAACCGGAGATATTGGACAACGCGGTAAAAGAACAACAAGCTCCTTTAATTATTATTTTTTTTAAATGCCCCTGCTACATTACATCTGCTTTTAAAATCATCATGAAACTTACTCATACTCACCTGCTCTGAATTCTACCATGCAATGTAACCTTTTTCTCTTATGCTAACATTTTAGGCTAATTATAATAAGTTTTTTAATTCGTATTTTAAATGGTATATTGTGGTGTTCTGTATTTTATTGTTGCCTGTACACCGCCCTGAGTCCTTCGGGAGAAGGGCGGTATAAAAATCAAATAAATAAAAAATATATAATAAATTTTCATCTAGTTGAATGAGCAATTTTGGAGGGCAGGAAACATGATAAATAAATCTGAATAAAATTTGCCTAAGTAAGATAGAGGAAAGGCCCCTTCCACACAGTGACTGGCTTTGCTCTTACCATTCCATGAAGATTCCCACTTTCCTTTCCTTTGGACAGCTGGTAGTCCTGGGTGACCAGCTGGGATGCCTAAAATGGTAGCTTGCTGGTGCCTTGTTCCTTTGTTTTTCTTCATTCCCTATTTGCTTTTCCAAGGAAAACAAATAAACACACACACACAAAATCTGTGACTTTGTAGGGTCATAGCAAGATAGCCCCTCTAGGTTCATAAACTAATGCAGAATGGTGCCATGCAACCATGGCAGCTTCAATTCAGGAGACAAGAAACCAAAAGGAAGAAAAAGACAGTAATTTCCACTAATGGGAAAATGCTCATTCAGCTTTTATGAAGAAAGACTATTGTCTGTCTTCACAGCATTGAAGACAGGAACAGGAGTTGACCAATTAATTTCTGAAGCTGCAAAGCCCATTGGAAGACTCATGTACAAGGGGAACATGCCAAAATGATAACAATCTAAAATCAGCACAGCCATCATGTGTGGAAGGGACCAGTTTTAAAAATTATTGCAAAATATAAGAGCATCGTTCTTTTTTATGACATTAACATTATTCCTAAATCCTTCATTCCCCACAGATGTGATTTTGATGACACGGCTCAGTATCGTGCTTCTGCCATGAATGTCAAAGGAGAACTTTCAGCTTATGCTTCTGTAGTAGTAAAAAGTAGGTTTGTTCAAATATTCATTCCTTAGCAAATGTTTTTGTACCACTTGCTAAAATTTTGTTTTGCGGCCTACAGATAAATGACAGTAGAAATGTTGTTTTGCTTTATTTTTATTTTTTATTTTTTTACTATAGGATATATAAAAGGAGAGTTTGATGAAAGTTTTTTCCATGCTGGAACTGTCACACTACCCCTAAGCCGTAAGTTGTTGATAAACTTCATTATGAGGAAAACTATAGTAGATCATTCAGAAATGTATTAGTATAATTTTTAATGTTCCGTATAGTGTTTTGAGAAGATTATTTAAAGAAATATACTCTTTTTGGAAATATTAATATTTTATAATGATTTATCTTATACTGCAATATCAGATGCAGTTGGAGGCAAAGAATATTGCTTAGTTCTGCCTATTGCCTTTGATAATATATGTGATAGAATGTTATTTTAAGATACTAAGCACTTTATCTTATTAAGATAAGTATCATAGATATTAACTTATAAGAAAGTATCTGGTGAAAAGCCACATCATGCTGATACCGTGCAATTCTAATGTTAGTTTTTTTCTGTTGTCCATGGTCTATAATTAGATCATTATTTTAGGGGATCACAGCATCACCATGTTTGAGATATCCCCCTCCCCATTTAAAGGGTTAGATTTCTAAAAGTTGGAGCCTGCAAATTCCAGTTGACCACTAGATGTTAGTAAAGATGTACAAAACCCTCTAATATCCATACAGTATTCTTTGCTGCCCAGATCTGGCAATCCTGATGAATTCACTGCTTTATCTAGTTTTCATTAGTCCATTACTTTAAATGCCCTTTATAAGAATTATTTTGTCATTTGGTGAATAAAATGTAGATCGACACAGGGAATAATAATTTACTATCATTAGGATTCTAGAGTATATTTGTTATTGTGGAAATTAGTTTTCCTCATTTAGCATAATAGAAAGAAAAATGCCCAAGGCAACAAGTAACAAATGCAGTCTTTTGAAGTCATAGAATCTATTTGGCCAGTATTGCTTTCCGAAAGATTATCTGGTTCCATAAAGTTATTGTTCAGGTGATTTCAGACTAAAGATACAACAGAAGAAACAGGATCTCTCACTGGTTAATGTTCTAACCAAAGGGCTATTTGTCTGAATTTGTCAGGACTATTCTTAAACTAATAACATGCAGCTTGAATGAACTGAGTGCCAAACTCATTTTTAGCATAGTTATATAACTCAGGCTTGTAATATCCAGCCTACAGAAAAGTGATATCCACTTTTATGTTAAATCATGATCAAAAGATAAAAAGAAATCAACTTAATTTATAGAACAAAGAAATATCCCTTAAGCATCACTTAAATAATATAATGAAGAGAATGGTGAAGAGAATTTGAGGCATATCTTTTTAACTGGGAACTTTGATCTTATAATAAAGAAAACTGTCCAACTTTGATTTATATTATATACTTCCCAGATTGGTATGCATCTCTTTAAAATTGCTTCCACTGTTGGGGATCTGAAAATTTATCTTTTCAGAAGAAGAAAAGAGAGCTTACAATCCGACTTTAAATAACCCAGCTTTAACAAAGGAATAAGCATAGTTTTTCTTCTTACAGTTGGCCTTGGTGTTAGTCCATATGGCTATGCTTCCAGGTTTGAAATACATTTTGTGGATGCATTTGATGTTTCTTTTGGAAGAGAAGGTGAGACAATGAGTCTGGGCTGCACGGTTGTCATTCATCCTGATATTAAGCGTTTTCACCCAGAAATCCAGTGGTACAGGAATGGTAAGCATGCACTAAAAGATAAACTTCTTCTTTGTTTCAGTTAGATGATGTCTGCCTAGGATATTTCTATATAATTGAAGTTGTAGGGGGAAAAGTGGATCATGCAATAGAAAGCAAGTTGTGGCAAGAGGTAGTCCTTGGGTTACGATGCCAATTGGGATTGGGATTGCTGTCGCTAAGCGATGAAGTTGTGACCACACCCCTTAGCAATACCAGTCCTGGCAGCTCCTTTTGCCCTCATAGCTCCAGAACTTGTGGGTTGTTAAGTGAGATGACGCAGGAGTCCCGCATAAGGAGCATGGGGGTACCATGGAAGGAAGCCTGGAGAAGCCTTGGGATGGCTGAGACACATGTGAGTCAGAGGAAGCCATGAGAGGGCTGGTGCAGGTGCATACAGCAGGGTAGGTGTGCTGCAGGTAGGAGAAAAAACTGGAGCAAAAACTCTTGACGTTCCCTGCTGGCTTCCTCACTGACTTTGCTTGTGGGAAAATGGCAGAGAAGATTACAAATGACAATCATGTGACCATAACTTCCTGCAACATCATAATCATGAGCCATGCATCTGAGCACCCAGATTGTAATCACATGACTACAGAGGTACTGTGATGGCCAGAATTTCAAGGACTGGCTGTACATTTATTTTTTTTCAGCACCTCTGTAATTTTGAATGGTCACTAAACAAGTGGACATAAACTGAAAGCTACCTATACTAATATTACTTTTATTCTCAGACTGTGGCTAAATTACATACTACAATAAGCCAGGATATTTAACTATTATTTGCTTATAAGCTATCATAGCACAATAAACTCTTAAAACTATTAATTATTCAGATTAAGAAATATTTTTCTTCATTAAAGACTGTAATAAATTGTTTGCACTGTATAACAGAAAAAGCTACCTATATCATGTTAGCTAGTTAGTGAAAGCCTCGTCTGTCTTCTTGTTGAAACTGAGGACTGGCCACATTGTTAGACAGAGTGGGAGAGTAGCCTTTCAATAGGCAGATACTTAAAATATAGAATGGTTAGCGTTATATACACCTTAAAATTTATCCTGACTCTTTGAGCTTCACTGTGTTCATGGGTGCATTTGAAGATACTTTTCTGACTTGAAATAAGATTAACAGCCAATCGATTTCAATAAGTTGAGTTAAACTGGAAATAGCTTTTCTTTGCCTTGAGGATGAAAACATTTTGGGAAGGTTCTGAAATCAATATGAATACTTGGGAGTGAAACTCATTTCCTAAGGCCAACCCACAATTATTAAACCAGTTGACACTCATGTATGAAGATGATGTGCATTTTTGATATCACATATGAGGAGATGATAGATTATTTTCATTCTCCTAAGCCAACGCATTATTGATTGAACTTTTATATTGATTGAAATATAACATGTAAGGTTGGAAAGAAAAAGTTTTGAAAAAGGTGACTTCAATGAGTTAAACTCAGACAAATGTATCATTGTGAAAGGACTATTAGATATTTCCTTGGTAAAGGACGTTTATTTAAACATGAACAATTCCATTTGTGAGTAGTATCCATTTGTGAGTGGTATCTGTCAGAGGTGGTATTCAGCAGGTTCTGACCAATTCTGGAGAACTGGTAGCCGAAATTTTGAGTAGTTTGGAGAACCGGTAAATACCACCTTTGACTGGCCCCACCCTCATCTATACTCTGCCTCCCAAATCCCAGGGAGGAAATGGGGATTTTGCAGTAACCTTCCCCTGGAGTGGGGTGGGAATGGAGATTTTACAGTACCCTTCCCCTGTCATGCCCACCAAGCCAGGCCACACCCACCAAGCCACACCCACAGAACCGGTAGTAAAAAAATTTGAATCCCACCACTGGTATCTGTTCAGGGTATATATATATTTTTAATTTTTAGGAGTTTTGATTTCTCCATCAAAATGGGTTCAGATGCATTGGAGTGGCGAAAGAGCCTCATTGACCTTGACTCATGCGAATAAAGAAGATGAAGGCCTTTATACCCTTCGTGTGATAATGGGAGACTATTATGAGGAGTACAGTGCTTATGTTTTTGTTCGAGGTAAGACATATCATAGTAATTATAAAGTAAAGACAGTGATGCACGTGGCGCCAATGACAGTAAGATTTCAGTGTTATACTGTCTTCTCTAATATAGACACATTTTATATGATTATGATTTATAGGTCTAATTACCATTAATTATAATTATACTTTTAATTATCATTAAAGTATCATTTAATATGGGAGTTTCCTTCCTTACAATAAATACTTGTGCCAATCAAAATGTTGCCAAGAGAACTTCTTAAAGATATATTATGTCAAAGGTGGGCAACCTGATTCTTGCATCCCTTGTAAATATAGTCCTCGATCCCAAATTTCTGAAGGGAACCAAATTGTTTACCTTTGTCTTGTGTCATATCCAGCTTAATCCTGTACATTTTTCTTTTAGGCTTTATTAGAGCCAAAATTCAGCCAATGTGATATAGTGTTTAATAGTGTTTAAGGTGTTAGATTATGATTGTAAAGACCTATATTCATGTTCCTCCTCAGTTACAGAAGACCATTCACTAATTTATGTGACTCATTGAACCCTCCCTATCTCATTGACAGAGACAAAATCAGATAGCATCGAATGCTTGCAGCCCACATTTTCTTTCTAGAGGAAAGACAGAATACATTTCTAACTAATAAATAAATATAAATAAAAGAATTGGAATCCTCAATAGAGAATAAAAAATGAAGGAATTCATATAATAACGAAACAGCATTATTAATGAGTCCTTCCATTACTTTAGAATAGAGTAGAATTTTTTTTATTGGCCAAGTGTGATTGGACACACAAGGAATTTGTCTTGGTACAGGGGTCTCCAACCTTAGCAACTTTAAGCCTGGCGGACTTCAACTCCCAGAATTCCCCAGTCAGGCTTAAAGTTGCAAAGGTTGGAGACCCCTGTCTTGGTGTATACGCTCTCAGTGTACATAAAAGAAAAGTTACGATTAAAGAAAAGATTAAAATATCTAATTACACACACACACAGAGTTAAAAGAAAAAAGGGAATGAGTAGTATTTTTAGGACTAAAACAGAATAGGGAAAGCATGCAAAGAATGCATTTAGAATTATTTACAGCCCTTTAATAATAGTTCCAGTCTGGCTCGCAAGGAGGAATCAGAGAGGAGGCAAAGAACAGAGGAGGTGGCACATTCCTGACCATTGCATAACTGACTGTCAATTGGGCTGACTTGGGGAATTATTTATTTATTTATTTATTCATTTGCCAACATTCACCTTGATCCAGCTCATTTTCAAATTCAGTCTTTATTAGAAAATGGTCACCTTTTTTGTAGTTGTTTCTACAAAAACTTCTTTCTTTCCACTGGGTAGGAAAGCCACCCAGAATCATCTTGTAAGGGAGCTGGGTGTCATAAAAATTTAATCAATTAAATAAACCAAGCATCAATAATAGGTTAGGATGGAGCAGATGTTTCAGACCTTTACCATACCTGTTTGATCTCTGAACTAAAGCAGAGATCGTGCAGGAGAGTGAAAGTCTATTGCATATGCTGAAAGGAGGAAATGTAACTGATTTATTTTCCCAAATTCTGTCCCTACTCAAAAGAAACAAGTGCCGGAGACGACTTCCGGTGTCCAGGGGCAACGGTCGTCTGGAGGCTTCTCCTGCCCCCAGTGCCCGAATCCGGCCGCCGCCGAGGCCCCCAGGGGCCAGGTGTTCCGAAAAGGACACCTGCCGCACGGACGGCTCGCCAGGGGTCTCCCAGCCGACATACAGGACTGGGGGGACCGATGCTGGCGCGTCCTAGGCTCGGCGGGGTTCGGAGGCCACGGGCCACGGCCATTACTTTGGTCGTCGCCTGGGCCGCTGTGCCCGGTGACACCGGGGCTTTGGATTTATAACTGCAGCAGCCTGGTGGTGAACAGGGAACGGAGAAGAATTGAGGAATGGAGAAGGGAAGGGGATATCGGTAAACGCGAGTGGAGTGCTCCGGAGTGCGGGGGGGTTTTTCTCCCCTGCGGCTGGAAGGAGCACGAGTCATTCTGGAGAGAGGAGAACTTAAAATAAGAAGATTACCGGTTTTGTGGAGCTCTGGAGAGAAGAGGTGATGGAGAAATTTAGGAGGGAGGGTTTGAGGCCCCCCCTCCCTCTGGGGAACAGTGGTGGCGTCCAGCTTCCGCCTTCACTATGAGAATCTTGATGACATCACTTCCCTTCGGCTTCCTGGTTGACTAACTGTACTCTGGACTCGTTGCTCCTGTGAGTGCCCCCTGGTGGATCCGGAGGAAATTACAAGGATACTGTGCTTGCCTGAGGATTTTGAATTTTTTTTTTTTAAATGGCAAAAGGTCAGAGACCAACTGCTGGAGAGATGGAGAGAATTCTGGAAAAGTTATCCAATATGGACAAGAAACTGGATGATTTGCAAAGAGGCCAAACGGAAATAAGAGCAGAAATTGTGACTATCCAAAAGGATTTAAAGGATACTCAACAAGTCTCAGCAGAAAACAAGCAGAAAGTGGAAGGTCTGGAGGGTGAGATGCGGGCAGTGCAGAAAAGAGAGGAGACGACAGGCAATGCTGTGCTTGGACTACAGATGGATAAAATGTCTTATTTCCTTAGGTTTCAAAATTTGGAAGAAGTGGACCAAGAAGATTTGAGAGATGTTGTGACTAAATTGTTGGGAGAATTTCTTGGGAGAGGTGTTGATTTCATGAATTGGGATGTGGATCGAGTTTATAGAGTTAATTCACAATATGCACGCATGCAGTTCCCAGAGAGGTTCATGTCAAATTTGTGAGAAGAGAGACGAGATGAAATTCTTAGAAAACATAGGAGTGGGGCACTGACTTATAGGGGCAGGGAGATAGCCATTCTGAGGCAGATTCCCAGACAGGTACGTGAAATGAGAAAGAAATATTACTTTTTGTCAAGCAAATTGTACCAGAAGGGAGTAGGCTTCAGATGGCTGATGCCAGAGGGATTGATGATTTTCCGGGAGGGCATTACGAAAAAATTAGTACAATTATGGAGGCTACGGCCTACGTGGAGGAACACAAAGCCCTCCTGGAATTAGATGACCCAGGAATTGAAGAAGGGAGGTTATAGACCATGGGCGGGCGGCTGCCGCTGTTGCGGCCCTGGAGTTGGGTCAGGCTGAACCCAGAGTTCTGAGATCCAAAACTAGGAAGTGATAAAGATATTTGGTATTGTGTTGGCTTTCCTTATTCTCTTTTGTATGATATTCTGTTTATTCTTGACCCTTCTTTATTGCGTATGTAAGATTTGTAAACTTAGCTACTTCGTGTCACCTGCTTGCCATATGGCTGTTGTATGTGTTAAAAATTTGAGTAAAATTCTTATCTTGCATAAGAAAAATGAAAATTTACCATACCTGATATGTATTTGTATAAACCTTTTTTGACCAATAAAAACTTTTTGAACAAAAAAAAAAAAAAAAAAGAAACAAGTGCCTTGGGAGCATCCTGACACCATCCCAAAATGCAAAAATTAGAAAAATCAAAAAATGTAATAACAAATATTCACATCTGATGTAAGGAGACCAAAAAGGAAAATCTCTTTTCCTTTCAATCTTACACATACACAAATTCAAATCAAAAAATGACATCATGATTTAAAAAGCCTGTATTTGTTTGAACCTGGTAAAAGAACAGCTATGTGTGTAGTTGCTACCTGATCTGCATAGGCTGTAGTGTTTTCCCAACATTGATTCTTTCAAACAAATAAGCTCTATCATCTTTTTTGTGTTATCACATAAACATATGCTTGAGATCTATGGTTTTTAAACTAAGGAACACACTATGCTCAGAATCAGAATTTTTATGAAATGCATTCTTATGAGAGCCAATCACAGACTTGTAATTCTATAAGTGTTACTTTATCTAGTTCTAAATTTATATACATATAGAGTAGTTTTGTACTTCATTAACTATGGGTATTCATTCTGTTCTTTTCAATCAGGGTGTTTTTAGATTTTTGTACAGATGATGCATTTCACTAGGGAATTCATACTTTTAACAAGTTCTGGAATTTCTGTTGCACAAGTGTTGGATGATCACATTTCACTAGTCCATGCAGTGCCTCAATATCACAGCGTCAGCTGTTGAAAGCAGCTGAAGAGAGCTGAATGCCAACTTTGATACTCTTCAAATTCTTGACTCTCTGATCAAGCCCAGAATGGCGCCAGGTCAGCAGGTCCTGGGAAATAGACTCCTCTTGTTGAACATGATCAAAATATATATATATATATATAATCTCATCACAAATATAGAACATTCCCAAGAGATAGTTAGTTGTAATTTCCCAAATAACGTGAGCCAGTGGAAGAGTTAAAATTCCAGCAATATCTGATTGGGAGCAGACATGGAGAAATGGAATTCTATTCCATGCAGCAATGAAAAACTAACAGTGTGTGTGTGTGTGTGTGTGTGTGTGTGTGTGTGTGTGTGTGTGTGTGTGTTGGTGTGTGTGTGTGACAAAATACTAACCAAATTTAAGCAAGAATGATTCCATACATACAATACATCATATATTGTACAACCTGCAAATACAATCACAGCCTGACTTCTAAGGAGGCTTAAAGTTCTATAGTATAGCAAATTAGCAGACATACACAATGGGGGGAACTTAAAAACTCAATATATCTTTTTCTTCTTTTTCTTTCTTTTTAACTTTTTTGGGTACTTTAACTTTTGTAAAATATAATCTACTTATCTGTTTCTCTTCATTTTATTGGCATGTTTTTGTGCATTGTATATGACTTTGATATTAAACGATCAGCTTAAGGCCAAAACCTATATTGTATAACAAACATTTTGATCTAAACAACAAAAGTTTCTTCTTTCTAATCGTATAATAAAGTTTGTGTGAAAGTCAAATAATTATGCTTGCAATATTGATATTCTAAATTTTAATAATAGGCCACCAGTCAGCAATTTACTGTATTTGCATGGATATAGTGTGATTGGTTGGATGCACTGAGGGAGGGAATGTGTAATCAAAAATAGCTTCTTATTATTTTTAATGAGACTGTGTTTTTATTATGACATCAGTTATAGATAAATTAGTGAAAAATTAAAACTGTACTAATAAGGTAAAAGAACTTTTTTTGCTAACAGTCATATTCTTAAATGCATGTCTCCTTCCATGTAGATGCTGATGCTGATATAGCAGGAGTCCCTGGTTCTCCCTTAGATGTGAAGTGTTTGGATGCTAACAAAGATTATGTTATCATCTCTTGGAAACAACCAGCTGTTGATGGTGGACATCCTATTTTAGGATATTTCATTGATAAGTTAGTATTTATGATAGATCGGGATAAGTAATCTCTTTGACAATATGACTGTAAGGAAAATTTGGATTAAGAAGTTTCCGTGTATCTGATTCTTACAATATTGAATTTGTTATTTTCTCAAGTTGACACATATTCCAGAATATGACTTACTACACTGGTAATATATGTAATCATAATGCTACATATATATATTTAAGTATTTTAATATCTTTTTCTCTATGTTTCACTGATTATATTGTGGAATTTCACTATTTCACCTAATACCTCATCAGTTGATACCCCAATAACCTTCAAACGTTGTTGTATTGTGACCATATAAAATGATAAATGAGCTCACATGACACCTCTTACCTATGAACAAAACTAATAATTTAATTGAGTTTAAAGCAAAAAAATAAATAAATTCATCATATAGTTTCAATACTATATAATTAAATTTGAATCTATTTATCATGGGAATTTTCAAACTTTGTAATGTCACAGCTGCCCTTTGTAGGTTTGCATAGACAAAAGAGAAACAAAATCTGGAGTTAGTTTTGACAATGCTTTCGCTTTCTCTCGTCAAATTTTAAAAACAGTTGTAACCATCCTCAAGAGTCCTAGATTGCAATGTGAGAAACCCTACTTTAAGCTGTAAACTTTTACACATTGAACATAACATCTGAAACAAAACATTGTTTTTATGTACATAAAATTAAACATGCTGAGAAGACACTAAGGTGATATACAGGGATCAGGTCAAGTCCTTCATATTTAGATTGATCATGAAAAGAAGCCCAAGTAAAATGATCAGACTAAGCTCATCTAAATAACTGTGATTAAAAGTGGATGAAGATTGAGTAGAATCCTGTAACTAACATCGTTATGGTCAAAAAGTCCTAGTATATTAACATAAGAAAGACTTTGCTCATTCAGACCTTTACAATCCAACATCTTAGATGGCATAGATGTTTATAGGCCTGTAGAATGCCCAGAAAGATTTATAAGGACTGTTATTTTTCCAATGTATTCAATTTACAAAGATGTTTGAAATGTATTTATTTCATTTTACTTTGTGAAGGGACAATAAGTCTACACTCAGTGGCCATAAAAATAGTTACTGAATTCCTACGCCTTTAGGCAGTTTTTGAGGAAGAGGAAGCAGACAGGTGCATTAAAACAAACAAGCAAATATTGGAAAGAACTGAGATGTATTTATTATTTCCATGTCATTTTGCCTTTCTTGCTTTTTTCCCACCTCCAGATGTGAAGTTGGTACCACTCAGTGGTCCCAATGCAATGAAACACCAGTGAAGTTTGCTCGCTTCCCTGTCACAGGATTAATTGAAGGGCGCTCATACATATTTCGTGTTCGTGCTGTGAATAATGTTGGTATCAGCATTCCATCCCGCATCTCAGAACCTGTGGCAGCATTAGATCCTGCTGATAGAGCCAGACTTAAAAGTAAGAGACTTTCTAATGTATCTCAACAAGACGTTTAAAATTTTAATTTTTAGAAGACTAAGAACAGTCCACTAGAGGAAACAATAGTAAACAAAAACTTCACTGTTCAAAATAAGATTTGCTGAACAAAACTCCTTTCTAACCAAGGTGGCGCAGTGGTTAGAATGCAGTACTGCAGGCTAGTTCTGCTGACTGCCGGATGCCAGCAAGTTGGCTGTTTGAGTCTTGACTCAGCCTCCCATCCTCCCAAGGTCGGTAAAATGAGGACCCAGATCGTTGGGGGCAATATGCGGACTCTGTTAAACTGCTTAGAGAGGCCTGCATAGCACTGCAAAGCAGTATATAAGTCTAAGTGCTATTGCTATAACATTTCTTTACATCCACTGCTTATATATCATTATCTGAAATACTCAGTACAGGAACCATAATCCTATCCATAAAGAAATGCTGTGATATAGTTTTCCCTTAAGAATTATCTTCCCTTTAGTCCGTTATCCCTCTTTTCTTACCTTTCTCATCCAACTTGGAAAGGAGCTCACCAAAGTAGAGGTGTTCTGTGAGGTTGATGTTCCTCTGATGAAACAGAAACAAACATAACAAGAAAATAGTCACCAGGCAAAGATTTGTTCTCTCCAGCATTGAAAGCAGAGGTACAGAGTCCCACAGTTGGATGGGAGGACTTGATCCCACAACAGGTCATTTGGATTCCAGAGGTAGTCAACCCTCCAAAGACTCCCTGCCTTGTGATATAAAATGTTCACAAAGCAGTTATGGTTCTATTTACATGCATGACACTTCTTTCTGCTGGATCACCTTGGACCAGCTTCAATCTGTCTCAGCATGCTGACATTAAAATGGAGGCTCTTTTGTGAGGAAACAGGAAGTAGGTCTATATAAAACCAGTGCAAAGCTGCTGTGTGAATGAGGACTTTGAGAATTTTTTCCAACTTGATGCTTACTAGATGCATTGGTCTGTAGATCCTCAGCACCTCATGACCAGAGGTGGTTGTGGTAGTTCTAGTGCAGGACATGTGGACACCACAAGGTTAGAAAAGTCTGTGAGTGTTCATTTTTATGTAACTATTATGATAATTTTTGTTGCCTATTTGTATAATTTGTTACTGTTTTTATGGTTTTAAAATTTGGATCAAGATGGGTGACTATAGAAATTGAATAAGATAAATGAATAAAATAAAATAAGTTTGCACTGAAACAGTGTATTATAACCTGGGACATCTGAATTCTTTCTATGGAAAGGAAGATGGCCCAAATAAGTGAAGTCAATGGGAGCTGTAGTCCAATACATTTGGAAAAGCCCAGTTTTGGAAAACATGATGTAACTAATGGGAAGAGATTCATGTCTCTACTCCAACTACTATATGCAACTAAAATATGTATGTATATGAACTGAATCAGCAGTTCATGAACTGAGCAGTAGAGATCTGACTTCATTACTTTAATGGTTTCTGTTTTCCAGACTGATATTAATGTTAAGATTATTTGGTTACAATAAGGGAAGTTAAATAACTTGCCAAATGAGGGGTTATGCTTAATTCAACTAATCACTGTCAATATGCTTAGGTCATCCTTCTGCCCCTTGGACCGGACAGATTATTGTCACTGAAGAGGAACCTTCAGGTAACACATTTTTTAATAGAAATTAATATTTTATTTGGAGATCATATCTGTATTGAAGCTTAAACACCATTTTGTCTTGGCTTCTCACATGAAACTTTATATATGGACTGTAGTTTAATCAGGAAATATGACTATGCTGTTTAAAGTAGTGAGAAAAGATGTGCAAAACCTTAATCAGAACAGTCTAAAATGTTTAAATCATTCTTCAAAATATTCTATTCCTCTTGTTGGTCAAGCTGACTGTTCCAAAGATGGTTTGTGATATTGTGGACATGTTTTGAGAGCTGAACTATATCTGGACTGCCACAAATCATTTTTGATTCAAGGGATTATCATTCAGAAAGTCATCAGACCACTCCTGGAATGATCAAATTGCATTGGTTTAAAAGATAAAAGCAATGTTCCATAGTTCTCAGAAATGTTCTATTTCTGGAATAGCAAGTTTTGCACATGCCAAATTATTAATTTTAGGTTTTAAAGTATACTTTTCCCAGCCATTTAAGTAGATTTGCTGTGTTGTACAGAAAATGCTTATTTACTTTTATTTTCATTGAGAAAATTCATTTCTGAAACTGAAATTTTCTAGTCTCAAGTTGATTGCCTACATAAAGGCATTCAATTGTTCTGCAGGATCATTTGCTATTGTTCAATGGTAACTCAAAGCATTCTGAAGTTGGCATAACTGCAGAAAACAGGCAGAAATCATCATGAGCCAATCTATGTTTTCTCCATCTCACTAATAGAAGTGTGTAAATATTGCAAGTCAGACAGACATTGATAGAAACTTCTAGAGAAAAAAAAATTGTTCAATGTAGAAAATAGAAAAAGAATTACTAGTTTTCAGTTGTAGTCCTGTATCTTCAGTTCATGCTATGTTCATTTATTTGGCAATAATAACTACAATTTGAGCTGTTGGTCTGAAGGAAACTGAAGGATACTCATTTGAGTATCAAAACATGGATTTAATTTCTCAAATTCTTATTGAAATCTATGAAGCTATATATGATGCTATAGATTTGCAGCCAAGAGCTTTCCCCCAGGTGTGGTTATGGTTGTAAATCATTGTATAGAACATATCTTTACCTATAAGGTGAGAAAGAGTAATTACAGATGCTAGACAATAGGATGAGGCTTTCTGTTGCTTACATAAACACAGAAATCAGTAGGGTTTTACAAGGATTACAAAACTGTTTAGAATACTAGGATTAAGATCAAGTTTGGTTGTGTGTGAAATCTGTTAAAGACCTCTGGGCTCAAGTGCAGAGTGCAAGTATGAGGCAAAATCCCCGAAAGCGGGAAATGGTCTACCTCAAGCTCCAAGAAATTCCAGTACCATGATAGCAAAGTGGGAGTTTTGCAATTTGAGCTGCATCGTAGCTGAGCCAGTTCTTAGATGCTCAAGAATACAGCATCAGTGCTAGATCAATGCAGATGCAGCATACAGAGAGGCTGTTAGTGGAGAAAAAAGTGAATAAACTTCTGCCGTTTCTTCTTTTTTTCTTTTTCTTCTTCAAGCAGAAGGTATTGTTCCTGGACCTCCATTAGACCTCCGTGTTACAGAGGCAACTAAGAACTACATAGTACTTAGCTGGAAACCTCCACATGAACGGGGCCATGAAGGTGTCATGTACTTTGTTGAAAAGGTAAAACCAAGATGACTATTTTCTCACTGATTTTTTTTGCTGAGCTATTAGTTTGATACCTTTTCATTTCAAACTATTTAATTTAACATCAAAGACACACACTACAGAGTGTCTCAACAGTATTAATACTTTAAAAACTTAAAATTGTTTTAAGACTTTGGAGCTATCCTTGCTATGTCTGTCTTTCTCTCCGTGTTTAATGTAATATTTACAATAAATGTAGAAAAAAGCTATGAATATATATGAAATAATTGAATAAGTAGCACTGACAAAGAAATAAGATGGGAGAGAAAAGTTGTTCCATTTCCTTTCTTCGGTTTCACTTAATGAAAATTGGATGGATGGATGGATGGATGGATGGATGGATGGACAAGAAGAAGTTACACTTGGGGAACTAACTAGTTCTCTAATTGTTGAAGTACTGATTGGACTGAATATTGAGAATGTTGAAAGAAAGAAAACTTACACATATATATTTTTATATTTGCTTTTAATTGTAGTCCTCGGTACTTTTAAAGCCATTCCTAAGATTTCAATAATCTTTCTTGCTCTAATTATTGGTAATTTGTCTTGCTTTTACATTCTGACAGCAGCTCTTTCCCAATCCTCCAAGCACCATTGAGAAAGAACCTCTTAGGTCCACAAGAATATTGATATAGCAGGCAAAACAGAAGCTTGATGAAAGGGAGAAAACCAGGATAATGTGATCCAATTTGATCAACTCTAGTAAAAGAACAAGAAAGGCATTTTGAGAGTTGGGGGGGTGGTTTATTCATCAAAGGCATAATTTGAAAAAGAAAAGAAATTTCAAAGAGCGCTGAATCACAGTAAGATTGAGTCACAATACAAAGTCTCAAAATAACTTAATATTGTGGATATCATTTGCCTCTATCTAAAATGCTCAGAGAAATCCTGATTTAATGAAATCAAAGAAGAATTTTAAAAATTAAAGTGTCATAGCAATGAGTAGATGTCTAGATCTGGCATAATAAAAGTTGAACTTTTTTTAGGTCCTTCAGATTACAGCATCCTAGAACATTTGGTCAATTAATCAAACTAAACAGGAAATAAACATAGATTGTCTACATTCTGAGCAGTATCCAAGATCTTGTGTGTGATATGAGCATTGTTGAATATTTTTAAAACAATGATCTCATCCTATTGGATCTGTGGAAAATGCTAAAGCCCTGCACATTTAGATTTTACTTTAGATTGTGACAGAAATGCTGGAAAACAGATGGAGTTACTTGAAAGGAAAGATTAAAGCTGTTCAGAATGTTTTGGAGCAACACATTGCTCTTTGCCAACTAATTTAAAAGTGATCAAAAGATGGATGCTTCACATCCCCATCATTTTCTTGTATATTCTGTTTTTTTAAATATAACTCTGTACAGTACATCTAAAAATGCATAGTAGAATTAGGCTATTATTGGTCATGCTCCAGATTAATAATGGAACTTCATTAAGCATTTTTTTAAAGGGTGGGCTTGTTTGCTCATATTAGAGAAAAGTCTAAGGTTTTTGGCTGAAGACACTGGTCTTTTCCAATCCTGAAATTTTTATTTTAGTGTGTTGCAGGAACAGAAAATTGGCAAAGAGTGAATACTGAGATCCCAGTAAAGTCTCCTCGCTTCGCCCTTTTTGACTTAGCTGAAGGGAAATCCTACCAATTCCGTGTTCGCTGTTGTAATTCAGCTGGAATTGGTGAGCCCTCTGAGGCCACTGAAGCCACTGTGGTTGGTGACAAACTTGGTAAGTATACAATGAAGGACACTCCAAAGTAATATTGATTGTTGGCTTACATATTACTACTCCAGTGCTATTTGAGAGACTGTTCAGTTCTCAGGGTTTCTGCCTATCTTATAAGAGCTGGTACTCTGGGTCCCCTTGATTAAACATTGTAATCTTTCAGGATCTGGAACAATGTTTTCTCTGTCATGGTGTCTTCCCTCATGGAATAAGATCGTATGGCTCCTACCCTAATGCTGTTGTAGAAGACCTTGAAAAACTGGTTGTTCCTCTGGGCCTTGTGGTAGGGTGGATATGGTCTATCTGTTAGAAGGGTATTCTTTTAAATAATACTGACTATCCAGTGTTATTTATGTATATTTTATATCATACATTATATATTTTTTATTTATTTATTTATTTATTTATTCGTATTTGTATACCGCCCTATCTCCCGGAGGACTCAGGGCGGTTCACAGGCAAATAAAAACATATATGTACAAATTAAGATAACCATTAAAAAACTTATTCTAAAAGCCAAATTATTAAAAATAGTATAAATATTAAAACCAATTAAAACCCCTATAAATTTAAAATCTAGTCCAGTCCTGCGCAGATGAATAAATGCGTTTTAAGCTTGCGACGGAAAGTTAGGAGGTCCGGAAGTTGACGAAGTCCTGGGGGGAGTTCGTTCCAGAGGGCGGGAGCCCCCACAGAGAAGGCCCTTCCCCTGGGTGTCGCCAGACGACACTGTCTTGCTGACGGCACCCTGAGGAGTCCCTCTCTGTGAGAGCGCACGGGTCGGTGAGAGGTATTCGGTAGCAGTAGGCGGTCCCGTAGGTAGCCCGGCCCTATGCCATGGAGCGCTTTGAAGATGGTCACCAAAACCTTGAAGCGCACCCAGAAGGCCACAGGTAGCCAGTGCAGTCTGCGCAGGATAGGTGTCACACGGGAGCCACGAGGGGCTCCCTCTATCACCCGCGCAGCCGCATTCTGGACTAACTGAAGCCTCCGGATGCTCCTCAAGGGGAGCCCCATGTAGAGAGCATTGCAGTAATCCAGACGAGATGTCACGAGGGCGTGAGTGACTGTGCACAAGGCATCCCGGTCTAGAAAGGGGCGCAACTGGCGCACCAGGTGAACCTGGTGGAAAGCTCTCCTGGAGACGGCCGTCAGGTGATCTTCAAAAGACAGCCGTTCATCCAGGAGAACGCCCAAGTTGTGCACCCTCTCCATCGGGGCCAATGACTCGCTCCCAACAGTCAGCCGTGGACTCAGCTGACTGAACCGGGATGCCGGCATCCACAGCCACTCCGTCTTGGAGGGATTGAGCTTGAGCCTGTTTCTCCCCATCCAGACCCCTACGGCTTCCAAACACCGGGACAGCACTTCAATGGCTTCGTTGGGGTGGCCCGGTGTGGAAAAGTACAGCTGGGTGTCATCCGCGTACAGCTGGTACCTCACACCGAAACCACTGATGATCTCACCCAGCGGCTTCATATAGATGTTGAACAGAAGGGGCGAGAGAATTGACCCCTGCGGCACCCCACAAGTGAGGCGCCTCGGGGTCGACCTCTGCTCCCCCGTCAACACCGTCTGTGACCGGTCGGAGAGATAGGAGGAGAACCACCGATAAACGGTGCCTCTCACTCCCAATCCCTCCAACCGGCGCAGCAGGATACCATGGTCGATGGTATCAAAAGCCGCTGAGAGGTCTAATAGGACCAGGGCAGAGGAACAACCCCTATCCCTGGCCCTCCAGAGATCATCCACCAACGCGACCAAAGCCATCTCAGTGCTGTAACCGGGCCGGAAACCGGACTGGAACGGGTCTAGATAGACAGTTTCATCCAGGTGCAGGGAAACTGATATGCCACCATACTCTCTACAACCTTCGCCGCGAAGCGAAGGTTGGAGACCGGACGATAATTACCTAAAACAGCCGGGTCCAGGGAAGGCTTCTTGAGGAGGGGCCTCAACACCGCCTCTTTCAAGGCGGCCGGAAAGACTCCCTCCAACAAGGAAGCGCTCGTAATTGCCTGGAGCCAGCCTCGTGTCACCTCCTGAGTGGCCAGCACCAACCAGGAGGGGCACGGGTCCAGTAAACACGTGGTGGCATTCAATCTACCCAACAACCTGTCCATGTCCTCGGGAGCCACAGGATCAAACTCATCCCAGACAATATCACCAAGACCGCCCTCAGACACTCCATCTGAATCGTCGCAATTTTGGTCCAGACCGTCCCGAAGCTGAACGATTTTATCGTATAGATAACCGTTAAACTCCTCAGCACGTCCCTGCAACGGGTCATCCCGCTCCCCCTGGTGAAGGAGGGAACGGGTTACCCGAAACAGGGCTTCTGGGCGGTTATCTGCCGACGCAATGAGGGAGGAGGCGTAGCAACGCCTTGCTTCCCTCAGTGCCACTAGGTAGGTCCTAGTATAGGATCTAACTAGTGTCCGATCAGTCTCTGAACGGCTGGACCTCCAGGAACTCTCTAGGCGTCTTCTCCGGCGTTTCATCCCCCTCAGCTCCTCGGAGAACTAGTTCCTCTGCCGTGCCGTGAGCCAGACCCTCAGGAAATGGCCCAAGCTCCGTCCGGAACCTCTCCGGGTCCATCAGGCGCCTGGGACGGTACCAACGTAATGGTTCGGTCTCCCTGCGGTGTTGAGTAGCGGTCAGAAAGTCTAGGCGAAGGAGAGAGTGATCTGACCATGACAAAAAAAATTTGTATGTTGTTTGCTTTAAATGATATGCCATTGGAGTTCTAAATTTAAATGAATGAATGAATGAATAAATAAATAAATACTGCAGTTAAAGTAGGAATCCTACACTCTAATGGTTTATCTTTCCCTCTAGATATTCCTAGCCCACCAAGCAACATTATACCCACCCGAAATACAGATACGTCAGTCGTTGTCGCTTGGACAGAATCTGAAGATGCAAAGGAATTGGTGGGATACTACATAGAAGCAAGTAAAGTAGGATCTGGTGAATGGGTGCCATGCAACAATAATCCTGTGAAAGGCACAAGGTAATAAATTGTACAATTAAGTATCATTTGCAAAATAATATTTGAAAAGGGGCAAAAAAGGAAAAATATTGCATGAATATTTAGTTACTGGATCCCTCCTGAAAAGTGGCATGAATGAAATATTTGATTGGGTTGTAATTCTGTGACTTTTGGTTGTCAAATTATTTTTCTTGGCACTGATGTATTGGATATCCTAATTTCTTATTACCTGCATTCTATTAATCTTGTATATCTCAGCACAAATAATATAAATAATCAAAACAACCCCATATACATTCTGATTATATATTCAAGAACTTCTATTAAATCTTGTGCCGGTATATACCCTAAAATTCTGCAATTCATATGAAGCATCAAATATGCTAATTCCAAGAGCTGCAAGACATCACTTTTTCTCAATATCACATCTATGATTTGTACATTATGTCAACCATAACAAACCATGAATGATAAAACAACATATGTTATGGCAGCCGAAAGAACATATATATTGTTTGTGAAGTACTATATCAGTGATGGCGAACCTTTTAGACACTGAGTGCCCAAACTGCACGTGTGCGCATGCCCAAACTGAAAGGTGTGGACATGTGCATATGCGGACATGCACACACATGCGCAGCAGAGACCCAAAGACCAGTTGGCTGGCGGGAGGCAGGACATCCCAACACCGACAGCGTGGCAAGAGGTAAGATCTTTTTCTTTCATGAGCTTCTGTTTCGTCATTTGCAGGAAAACAGAAACTCACGAAAGAATAGAATAGAATAGAATAGAATTTTTATTGGCCAAGTGTGGTTGGACACACAAGGAATTTGTCTTGGTGCATATGCTCTCAGTGGACATAAAAGAAAAGATACATTCATCAAGGTACAACATTTACAACACAATTGATGGTCAATATATCAATATAAATCATAAGGATTGCCAGCAACAAATTATAGTCATACAGTCATAAATGGAAAGAGATTGGTGATGGGAACTATGAGAAGATTAATAGTAGTGCAGATTCAGTAAATAGTTTGACAGTGTTGATGGAATTATTTGTTTAGCAGAGTGATGACCTTCGGGAAAAAACTGTTCTTGTGTCTAGTTGTTCTGTTGTGCAGTGCTCTGTAGCGTCGTTTTGAGGGTAGTAGTTGAAACAGTTTATGTCCAGGATTGAGGGGTCTGTAAATATTTTCACGGCCCTCTTCTTGATTCGTGCAGTATACAGGTCCTCAATGGAAGGCAGGTTGGTAGCAATTATTTTTTCTGCAGTTCTAATTATCCTCTGAAGTCTGTGTTTTTCTTGTTGGGTTGCAGAACCGAACCAGACAGTTATAGAGGTGCAAATGACAGACTCAATAATTCCTCTATAGAACTGAATCAGCAGCTCCTTGGGCAGTTTGAGCTTACTGAGTTGGCGCAGAAAGAACATTCTTTGTTGTCCTTTTTTAATGATGTTTTTGATGTTAGCTGTCCATTTTAGATCTTGCGATATGATAGAACCCAGAAATTTGAAGGTTTCTACTGTTGATACTGTGTTGTCTAGTATTGTGAGAGGTGGAAGTATGGAAGGGTTTCTCCTAAAGTCTACCACCATTTCTACGGTTTTGAGTGTGTTCAGTTCCAGATTGTTTTGGTTGCACCACAAGGCTAGTCGTTCGACCTCTTGTCTATATGCGGATTCGTCATTGTCTCGAATGAGACCAATCACTGTTGTGTCATCTGTGAACTTCAGTAGCTTAACAGATGGATCATTGGAGATGCAGTCATTGGTATACAGAGAGAAGAGAAGTGGGGAGAGCACACAGCCTTGGGGGGCCCCTGTGCTAATTGTACAGGTATTTGATGTGATCTTGCTTAGCTTCACCTGCTGCTTCCTGTTTGTTAGGAAGCTTGTGATCCACTTACAAGTCTGTTCCGGTACCTGTAGCTGGTTTAGCTTAGTTAGAAGAATGTCTGGAATGATGGTATTGAATGCTGAACTAAAGTCTACAAAAAGGACCCTTGCATAGGTCTTTGGAGACTCGGAAGATGCTGTAGGATGTAGTGCAGAGCCATATTAACAGCATCATCTATTGATCTGTTTGCTCGGTATGCAAATTGCAAGGGGTCTAACAGTGGATCCGTGATGGTTTTCAAGTAGGAAACGCCACGGAGATCTGTTTTGGGGCGATGGCACGACTGCCAGCAGAGGGCTTTGCGTGCCATCTCTGGCACGCATGCCATAGGTTTGCCATCATGGTACTATATCATAAGTAGAGGCCCATTTCAGAGTAAATTACTTTAAGAGCATTGTGATTAAGTTCACTTAAACAAGAAAAATTATTCAACTTATTGACCAATTTGGCATTTTGTGGTAAGATATAGCCATTGTGAACTTTTAAAGGATTACTGTTCAGGAGTTTCTATATGTGTATAGCCTGTTATATAAGAGGCATGAGGAAGGATTTGCTCATCGTCCCTCCATAAATTTAAACCTTCAGGCAGAATCAAGATCCTTCATTGCAGTCCCATTAACCCCTGTCCCCTTGAAGAAAGAGACAAGGAAGATTAGAAAATAATTATTAAGTAATTTTGCAATGGACCTTGCCATTTTTATATTCTTTGTAATTCTACTGTATTGCATTATTTAAGAAACTTGTACTTTATTTCATATAAGAAATTGTTTGTGTAAAGAGTAGAAATACTGTATAGTTTCACAGTGTTTTAATTAGTTTAATTTAATTTAATTTAAACATTGATTTGCTTAAGATTCACTTGTCATGGACTTACTACTGGACAGCGCTACATTTTCCGTGTCAGAGCTGTTAACGCAGCTGGATTAAGTGGATATTCAAAGGACTCAGAAGCCATTGAAGTCAAGGCAGCTATTGGTAAGCAATGCACTGTTCCTATAGGAAAAACACAAATCAACATTTTAATTAGATCTAGATTAACTTCAATATTCCACACCGAATATGCATTGGTAATGTTTAATATTTCACTTCCATCGTTTCATAGTCATCCAAGCAATAAGCACTTGTAGACTGCTCATCTTCACCATCTCAGACATCTTTGGGTGTATTCCTTGTAACTCTGTATAAACAGTATGTTCACCCTCTTATTACTTGGAAATCATCTGGCAAACCGATCTCATAATGAAGTACTTGTCTAATTTCTAACATGCTATAGTTTGGGAGATTAAGTTGATTAATTCATTTGTCTAATTTACTTCCTTGTTAACTACTCTTCTCATATAGTCATGATCTGATTTTTTTTAAAATCGTGCATGTTACTTAACAAATTAAAATAATTAATTTACTTACTTAATTAAACTAATTAAAATACCAATAATCTTATATTGTTTGATTCCATTTTAAACATCAATTCAATGATTCATCATTCTGAGGTTGCTTAAATAGATCATATAACTATGGTATTCCTTCATTCCAAAGACTATAGGACTTTTTTTGAAGATAATGGAAGGTCTTTGGGTGGACCATTCATAGAAATATTAACTGCATGACTACATGTTTTAGCTTTAAATTCATATAATCCCACCATATCACATGTTGTCTGTGGCTAATGCTTTGATGTTCCTTCGTTGTCTCCATTTCTTCATTTTGTTCAATAATGGAGAATTGGGAATGAACTCTAATTTCAAATGTCTTTGTTATTTTCTGGCAATTATAGGGGGAGGATTGCTACATGGTGTATGTCCTGGACTAAGTGATAAAGCTGATGGACTAACAGGCCGCACTGTCAACTGGGAAGGCATGCATGAGTCCTCCCAGCCTATCTTTGACACAGATGCTTTGTTAAATTGCAATGCTAAACCCAATAGGCAGACAATGCCCAGTAGCTCTGGTAAGCAGAGAAGTCCATCAGTCAGTAAAAAGAGTGACTCAGTTCCTACTCCATCACAAAAGGCAACCACCAAGCACCCACGTAAGTCTGTTCCTGGAGATCGTTCAACATTGGAGAAAATTCAAAAGAAAAATGATATAGGTGAGCTTTGGTCATATGCAGTCATTTCACCTTGTTAGCTCCTTCATTTCAAATAGTTATAGTCTGTGATCATCCAAGTTGCAAATCTTTGCCAACGCGACATTTTGATCATCTCCATCTAATAAATGCTCAGCTTCCATCAAAGCTCATTACACATACAGTATAGAGGTCACTAAGTCTATGGCACATTTATATGTTGCTTCTAACATCAAGCTTGCATGTTGCATTTATTTGCTAATTTGGTTAAATTACTGTTTACTATGTTTTTATTATTAAGAGATAGCAATATACATTGCATCTAAAATATTGTGGTAATATTTTGTGCCCAATAAACATTCAGTTCCTATGGCCTTCTTTTGTAGTAGTATCAAATTTCCAAGATTTTTTTAATTTCGTCCAATTCCTCACAACAGAAAATAAATAAAATTATACATAAAATTATTAATTAATATAATATCAGTCATTTTCTGAGTTAGAAATGTACCGTGCACTGATAACTTTGTAGCTGAAAAACAAGATAAACATTCTTTGAAGAAATATTGAATACGTTGCATATTTGCATATTTCAAATCATCAAGACATTGTCCAAAACATTTGAAAAAGACTATCTAAGAAGAAGAAAAACTCCAATTATAACTATCTTTCATATTCAGAAAGCAATAAATCCAAAATGTTCAAATTTTGGGCCGGAATAGCTCAGGCTGTAAGGAGCCTGTTATTAGAACACAATAGCCTGCAATTACTGCAGGTTCAAGCCCGGCCCAAGGTTGACTCAGCCTTCCATCCTTTATAAGGTAGGTAAAATGAGGACCCAGATTGTTGGGGGGGCAATAAGTTGACTTTGTAAATATACAAATAGAATGAGACTATTGCCTTATACACTGTAAGCCGCCCTGAGTCTTCGGAGAAGGGCGGGATATAAATGTAAAAAAAATAAAATAAAAATTTGGATATACTAAAGATAGTCATCATCTAGCACCGGTCATTAAACTGCCATAATTGGGAATACATTATTAAAGAGATTGACAAAATATTTTGTACACCACATGTTTGAAGGTTGTTGCTATTTAGAGGTCTAATGATCATAATATTTTACCAACGGCCATGGTGACTGGAACTATCCTGGTATAATTGTATACATGGAACATACCACAAGTATATCTAATCTAAATTATTTATCAGTTCACTATTTATAATAGAGAATACATGCCACAAGATAATACACAACAATATATAAATAAAAAACAAGGGAAAGTTGCCCAACAATGTAACTATTTAGCTAATCAGTAAGTGTACGAGTGAGAAGAAACAAATTATATTCACTTAAGTAAGTCTATGGAAGTGATTTATGAACATTTAGTATTTTTTTCTCTAGCTGGTTTAGTTTCTAATTCCAAAATAATTGAAAATGTTCATATGCTGTACATGAGATGACTCAGATTATTTATTTTACGTTACCTTTTTTTATGGAAAGATAATCTCAAAACCAGTGTTCTTGATTAGATTTGTATTTATTAAAAACATTTCTGTTCTTATTTTGCCAGGTTATGTGCAGTTTCCAGTACTAAAGCTAGAAACCGTACTGAAAACCTAAATATAAATGATGTATATTAAAAGTATTTAGAAAGTTAGTAGAAACTAATGGACTTTGCCTTGTTTTGCAAATCTCACAGAGAGGCAGAGAGGGATGACTAAAGAAGAAATTATCTCTGTGTTAATCTGGCATGTGCTGAAAAATCTTTCCTCTAGGTGGCACTGTATTTTATTTTATTTTATTTAAAAAAACTCTTTTTCCCTAATGTTATCCTAAGCAAGTCTCTTTCATAGATCTTACTGTGAAATCATGTGAGTCTTTGGGTAATTCTTTTTTCTAGTTAAAAAATAAGTACGCATTTTTGCAAAAAGATTCAGCAACTGAAAAACAGGATTCTGAGTAAACTACATCCAAATTTTGATAGTCTATATGGCATTTTCATGCATTTTCAAGATCAGGAAGGCACTGCAGGAAAGAGAGGGAACATTAGATGTCAAGGGAGGTGGATAGAGATTTACTTTTTCTCTCCTTGCTGTCCTCAAAAATATAGCTCCAAATATTTTCATTTGTATGTGAGTTGGATTGCTTTGACTTGTGACGGGCGGTTACTGTGTGCAAGGTAGGTGGTAATTCAGATACAATATTAGAGCATTATGAATACTAAAAATTAAGAATGGAAAAAGTGGAAAAGAAGACAAAACATCTGTGAAACAATATGCTTGAATTCAGTAAAAGAGTATTTGTATACACGCACACATTATATACACATACACAAATATACCTTCATACCACTGGTATGTCTCTTTTTTAAAAATGTCATTGTTGTGAACTAGAGCTAAAGTCAGTTTGCACTACAACATTCACTCCATAATATATTACTATTTAAGCATCTTAACATTTTTGCTTACAGAATATGGAGTTTAGAGAAACCTATATTTCTTATTCAGAAGTGTTTTTCAATTAGCTACATAATTTTTGTTTGAAGAAAGGAAACTCCAGGATAAACTATAACCATTGTATGTATGTATGTGTGTGTGTGTGTGTTTTCTCGTAGACCTACAATATATATATATTGTATATAAAATAACGCTATACAAGTTTGATTGAATAACTGAATATTTCTATCCTAATAATAAATTATTCATCATAAAACAGCACCTCCATCTCCACCATATGACATCACGGTGCTTGAAAGTGTTCGTAATTCAATGGTTCTTGGATGGAAACAGCCAAAAGTTATTGGTGGAGCTGAGATCACCGGCTACTATGTGAATTACCGGGAAGTGATTGGTGGAGTACCTGGAGAATGGAAGGAAGCAAATATTAAAGCCATTAGTGAAAGGGCATATAGGGTAAGAGAGTTTTATGTTTCTAGACTAATTTGGGGTATTCCACAATGCCAGCCACCCCAGCTTAATGTTTTTCTTTTAATAAGATCAAGTTGATTTATATTAGAATCCAAACCTATAACTGGATTGTTTTTATCGTGTGATTATTGTTTTAATTATATCCATAATATATGTATTCATTAACCAATTGTACCTTGTAAGGCTTTGTATTAGCAAAGAGATCTATTCTTAGTCTTGATTTTTTCCTCCAGATTTAAACGACCATTTTCATCACTATTGGCTTATCATCTTGATTGATAAGGTCTTTGCTTATTATTCATGATTTTCAAATACAGTGCTAATGTAATCTACTAATTTTTCCACTTCTTTTTCATGACATTGTTCTTACAAGTGTCCTGTTCGAAGATGTGTAATTTTCAAAATGCAGTGCTGGTTTGGACTATGATAGATAGATAGATATATGATAGATAGACAGACAGATAGATAGATAGAAATAACACTTAGACTTATATACTGCGTTACAGTGCTTTACAGCCCTCTCTAAGTGATTTACAGGGTCAGCATATTGCCCCTAACAATCTGGGTCCTCATTTTACCCATCTCGGAAGAATGGAAGACTGAATCAGCCTTGAGCTGGTGGGAATCGAACTGTTAGCAGTCAGCAGAAGTAGCCTGCAGTACTGCACTCTAACCACTGAGCCACTGTGACTCATAATAGATAGATAGACAGACAGACAGACAGACAGACAGACAGACAGACACACACACACACACACACACACACACACACACACACGTTGAGTAATAAAGTTAAACAACATTGAGATTTCCAGTAATTTTCAAGGATAATCTGCATTGGTGCTATATAATTTAATACAAATATACATATACACACATACTAATATTAATTTAAAAAATGAACATAGGCTCTTAAGCATTATTATTTTTCCTGTCACTCATTCAAATTATTAATGTCTCAGCAATATTTATTTTTAAAACAATAAAAATTTGGAATATTTTGTTTGTTCCATTATAGGACAATGTGATTAACATGTTGTATTGTTCCAATTATGTGGCAGATAAATGATTTGAGGGAGAACATGATATACCAGTTTCAAGTGGCTGCAGCTAACATAGCTGGGCTTGGCGTACCTTCTCCTGCTACCCAATCCTTTAAATGTGAAGAATGGACCATTGCTGTTCCAGGTTAGAATCAGGAGTGGAGCTACACAGGAAGGAAAGGAGGGAAGGAGGAAAGGACTGCTGCTTATATTAGTAAATTCTTTGCTATGACTTTGCTAGTCACTTTGGGAATTGATTAGAAAAATTTGACCCTGGAAGTTGGGTGGGTAACCTCTGGTTCTAATCACTTTTGCATAAACTCCAAATATTCAAAGCTTGTTAATAAAATTAATATTTCTTTTTCCTTCCCTTCCTGATAGGCTACATGTGTCTATTTTCAATGATATCTTTTTCCAGAAATCTTCTAAGCACACAGCTAAAAACAACTTAGTTGCATTTTTTTCTAGATGATAACCGTTTTAACTATGCACTGATAATTAACTGTAGTTTTCTCTGTATTGTTGTTTTTCCTAACTTTCAGGACCACCTCATGATTTGTCATGTAATGAAGTTAGGAAAGACTCCATAGTTTTATTATGGAAACCACCAATTTATGTTGGCCGAAGTCCTGTAATTGGTTTTTATGTTGATGTGAAACCAACAAAAGAATCAGATGATTGTTGGAAGAGTGTGAATGCAAAACCTATTACAAACAAATTCTTAAAGGTATACTGATGTAGATTTAAAAAAATTATACTGCTGTACATACTTATACTGATATTTTATTTTGTATTCCTTTGGGACTTAAATTTAATTGGCCTTTCCTTAAAAGTTACACATGGACTTGAAAAAAATTGATCTACTACATCAAAACCAGAAATATTATTCAAGAAATGGGCAAATTAGGAATCATGGCAATAGATGTTGAACAAATAAATACTTAGGACCATGAGTTTTCCACTCATCTGGTTTTTCTCTTCATTTTCATTCATTTATTCATTTCATTCATCTATATCAAGAAAAAGAATAACTAACTACAGTAGTAATTAATAATATAAAAGCAAATATATTCCTGACAACATTACAGTGGTTGCCACTATGGTTTTTTCTTGGATCAGTCATGTATATATTTTGTTACTGGTTATATTAATGTTTGATTTTAAAATAAATACTGTATATATTTAGTGCTTGTGGTATTTGTAGTTGTACATTTCATGAACAGTTTTTCCCAGTGATGTCTGGTTTAATTGTAAATTCCTATTCCAGTCCAGTGGATAATAAACCTATAAAAGTAGGAAAAGTAGGAATTTTGATTAGGTTTGTAGAAATTGTCTGATACCCTAAGTAAACCCTATTACTATTTTTGCTTATCGACTCAAGTGACTTTAATTAATTCTGTATAATTTCCAAATAATGCATAATAAACATTTTCATAGGTGATTTCTCTACATTAATATCTTTTAGATAAGTGGCCTCAAAGAAGGCACCAGTTATGTCTTCCGTGTACGAGCAGCAAATAAAGCTGGAGTTGGGAAGCCATCAGATCCTACTGACCCTGTAACAGCCGAAACGCGACCAGGTTTGTTGATTTTGCTTGATAAAAATAAGTGTTTAAATATATATTAGAGTGATTGACAGCATACAGTGGTACTAATTTAATTTAATTATAGTTATTAAAAGAAAACTAACATGTTTCATATAAGTAGACTGCAACTGCTATTTCCTTTCCTCTTCTAGATGAAGGCCTCATATTTGTCACTTCCTGAAATATTTGATGTATAAGCAAGAAAGCTTCAGAGAATTTGTAGGGTAATATAAAGGCCACTGACCTCCTATAGAAAGACCATATAAATAAGTTTCTTTTGTATGTCCTTTCCAGCAAAACAAAAGCAAAGTTGATAGGGAGGAAACATAGATTACTTATCAGCTTTTCATAACATTGCCAATATTATGAAAACATAATCCAGGAATCTCTCTTTTGGAAACTGCTCCATGAAGCATGACCTTTTTAAATTGACAGATAGAAATTTTGTCAATGTGCATATTTCCCTAACAATCTGGGTCCTCATTTTACCCATCTCGGAAGAATGGAAGGCTGAATCAGCCTTGAGCTGGTGGGAATCGAACTGTTAGCAGTCAGCAGAAGTAGCCTGCAGTACTGCACTCTAACCACTGAGCCACTGTGACTCATAATAGATAGATAGATAGACAGACAGACAGACAGACAGACACACACACACACACACACACACACACACACACACACACACGTTGAGTAATAAAGTTAAACAACATTGAGATTTCCAGTAATTTCCAAGGATAATCTGCATTGGTGCTATATAATTTCATACAAATATACATATACACACATACTAATATTAATTTAAAAAATGAACATAGGCTCTTAAGCATTATTATTTTTCCTGTCGCTCATTCAAATTATTAATGTCTCAGCAATATTTATTTTTAAAACAATAAAAATTTGGAATATTTTGTTTGTTCCATTATAGGACAATGTGATTAACATGTTGTATTGTTCCAATTATGTGGCAGATAAATGATTTGAGGGAGAACATGATATACCAGTTTCAAGTGGCTGCAGCTAACATAGCTGGGCTTGGCGTACCTTCTCCTGCTACCCAATCCTTTAAATGTGAAGAATGGACCATTGCTGTTCCAGGTTAGAATCAGGAGTGGAGCTACACAGGAAGGAAAGGAGGGAAGGAGGGAAGGACTGTTGCTTATATTAGTAAATTCTTTGCTATGACTTTGCTAGTCACTTTGGGAATTGATTAGAAAAATTTGACCCTGGAAGTTGGGTGGGTAACCTCTGGTTCTAATCACTTTTGCATAAACTCCAAATATTCAAAGCTTGTTAATAAAATTAATATTTCTTTTTCCTTCCCTTCCTGATAGGCTACATGTGTCTATTTTCAATGATATCTTTTTCCAGAAATCTTCTAAGCAAACAGCTAAAAACAACTTAGTTACATTTTTTTCTAGATGATAACTGTTTTAACTATGCACTGATAATTAACTGTAGTTTTCTCTGTATTGTTGTTTTTCCTAACTTTCAGGACCACCTCATGATTTGTCATGTAATGAAGTTAGGAAAGACTCCATAGTTTTATTATGGAAACCACCAATTTATGTTGGCCGAAGTCCTGTAATTGGTTTTTATGTTGATGTGAAACCAACAAAAGAATCAGATGATTGTTGGAAGAGTGTGAATGCAAAACCTATTACAAACAAATTCTTGAAGGTATACTGATGTAGATTTAAAAAAATTATACTGCTGTACATACTTATACTGATATTTTATTTTGTATTCCTTTGGGACTTAAATTTAATTGGCCTTTCCTTAAAAGTTACACATGGACTTGAAAAAAATTGATCTACTACATCAAAACCAGAAATATTATTCAAGAAATGGGCAAATTAGGAATCATGGCAATAGATGTTGAACAAATAAATACTTAGGACCATGAGTTTTCCACTCATCTGGTTTTTCTCTTCATTTTCATTCATTTATTCATTTCATTCATCTATATCAAGAAAAAAAGAATAACTAACTACAGTAGTAATTAATAATATAAAAGCAAATATATTCCTGACAACATTACAGTGGTTGCCACTATGGTTTTTTCTTGGATCAGTCATGTATATATTTTGTTACTGGTTATATTAATGTTTGATTTTAAAATAAATACTGTATATATTTAGTGCTTGTGGTATTTGTAGTTGTACATTTCATGAACAGTTTTTCCCAGTGATGTCTGGTTTAATTGTAAATTCCTATTCCAGTCCAGTGGATAATAAACCTATAGAAGTAGGAAAAGTAGGAATTTTGATTAGGTTTGTAGAAATTGTCTGATACCCTAAGTAAACCCTATTACTATTTTTGCTTATCGACTCAAGTGACTTTAATTAATTCTGTATAATTTCCAAATAATGCATAATAAACATTTTCATAGGTGATTTCTCTACATTAATATCTTTTAGATAAGTGGCCTCAAAGAAGGCACCAGTTATGTCTTCCGTGTACGAGCAGCAAATAAAGCTGGAGTTGGGAAGCCATCAGATCCTACTGACCCTGTAACAGCCGAAACGCGACCAGGTTTGTTGATTTTGCTTGATAAAAATAAGTGTTTAAATATATATTAGAGTGATTGACAGCATACAGTGGTACTAATTTAATTTAATTATAGTTATTAAAAGAAAACTAACATGTTTCATATAAGTAGACTGCAACTGCTATTTCCTTTCCTCTTCTAGATGAAGGCCTCATATTTGTCACTTCCTGAAATATCTGATGTATAAGCAAGAAAGCTTCAGAGAATTTGTAGGGTAATATAAAGGCCACTGACCTCCTATAGAAAGACCATATAAATAAGTTTCTTTTGTATGTCCTTTCCAGCAAAACAAAAGCAAAGTTGATAGGGAGGAAACATAGATTACTTATCAGCTTTTCATAACATTGCCAATATTATGAAAACATAATCCAGGAATCTCTCTTTTGGAAACTGCTCCATGAAGCATGACCTTTTTAAATTGACAGATAGAAATTTTGTCAATGTGCAGATTTTCTAAGTGCCATCCAACATTTTTTGGTATAACATCCAGTATGCTGGTTTATGCCATTATCTGTCCCTTTTGATTTTCAGATCTTCACACTTTGTGATCTCCAATTCTTTGTCTCCTAGTATTGCTACATCAGTTATCTACAACTTCCTCTTTTCAATCAGTTTAACTCTGGTAGCTTATGAGCCAAAACTTTATCAGTTTGTATTCTAAAATCCCATAATATTTTAATCTGTTCATTATTTACTACTTTTTATATATATTCACACTAATTTTTTGTTACTGGCACACAATAATTTTTACAGATATTCCAGTGAATCATTTTGGTGACTGTGTGATATCATTGTTAATAAGCAGTTAATGCAATCTTTGGGCATGAGTTGAGTGTATGATCTACTGTTTTTTTGCTTCTTTGCACAATCTGCACTTTGAATCATTTGATGATCTTTCAATTTTGACCTTGATTGCATTAGAGTACACAATAGATTTAAGCTTAATGTGAACTGCTCCAATCTCGATTGCAGAAAATATGACTTCAGCAACAGAGTTGTTAATGCCTGGAATGCACTACCAGACTCTGTGGTCTCTTCCCAAAATCCCCAAAGCTTTAACCAAAAACTATCTACTATTGACCTCACCCCATTCCTAAGAGGTCTGTAAGGGGTGTGCATAAGAGCACCAACGTGCCTACCGTTCCTGTCCTAATGTTCCCTTTGATAGTATCCAATTTCATATAGTTATTACATACTTATGATTATATATATGCTTTATATAGTATAGCTTTCATGCTTATGCTTATATATACTGTTGTGACAAAATAAATAAATAAATAAAAATAGAAGTTTGAATAGCTTGCTCTTGAGCAGCCAAAACCAAGCCTTCCAATTCCTTTTTTTTAATGTTTCAGTTGTAAGCCATTATTAGGTTTTATCTTTATTGACCTTCCCTTTGATCTTTTGTAGAAATTGATCAAATTGTACTTTTCCTTGAGACATTCTGCTTAAGATTTTATTATATTATTTCGATATCCATGTCTCACTGTGTTTTTAAACTTGGCCAATGCTTGTTCTTGGCTGCTTTTACATAATCAGCCAATATATGCTTTTCTTCTTCAAAACAGTTTGTTAGACTTGATCCATTTCTGTGAGTCTGATATAATTAATCAATATCAATATGGGGATGTAGACCAGTGGTGAAATCCAATTTTTTTTACTACCGGTTCTGTGGGCGTGGCTTGGTGGGCATGGCAGAGAAAGGATATTGCAAAATCTCCATTCCCACCCCCACTCTGGGGCCAGCCAGAGGTGGCATTTGCTGGTTTTCCGAACTACTCAAAATTTCCACTACCGATTCTCCAGAACCTGCTGATGTAGACATGGGTTTTCTTCTTCTTTTTGGTCCAAACTGTCCAGTTCTGCTTGTGTCCAATTAATAATTCCAGCAGTTATTATATCACAGATAGGGCCCATATATTGATAGCTTCAATGATGTTTCCACTATTCATTTTTGTCCTTAGAAGCTTTCTCATTCACTGGGTGTATTCTTTACTAATTGCATTTTTAAACTTTTCAATGTTTGATGTTATTGAACTGTCAGTTATTGAAATGCCAGTTTTTTAGTTTATTTTTATTTATTTATTTATATCCTGCCATTATTATTATTGTTGTTGTTAACAACTCAGGGTAATGAACACACACAATGCTCTTTCCTCCTCCTGTTTTCCCCACAACAACAGACTTGTGAAGTGAGTTGGGCTGAGACAGAATGACTGGCCAAAGCTTTCTGCTTAAGGTGGGACTAGAACTCACTCTCCTGGCTTCTAGCATGGTGCCTTAACCACTAGGCAAACTGGCTGTCAAATATACTTGTATATACTGATATATACAAAATACTTATAGGCTTCATTCTGGTGGTTCACAATGGTTTGGCCATTTGCCATTTCAATTCCATTACTATTCATGATTTTACTTTGACTTACTGCTGTAGTAGCATATTTCTCTAGACCAAATTCCATTACTATATCTATGCTAAAAATTCTTATGGTAGTTGTCCATGATTAGATTTCAATTTCTGATTTTCCATGAAGCTTTGGAACATTCATATAAAGCATATTTGGAGATTTTATTAGCATATTTTGCTGTTTGATAGCAAGATTTGTTTTCTTCAAAATCACTGAAAGTGGGATCACAGCAATGGCAAAGAATAAGGGTGATAATGAATTGCCATGAAGATGCCACTCCTAATGTTAACAAGTCTATATTTTTCATACCAACCACTAATTCTGTCTTCATTATATTTTCCATAAACACTTTATTGTTTTTATTGACACCAGTTGTTTCCAAACATTTGATGATCCAACTATGTTGTAATGAATAAAGTACCTTTTTGTAATCAATTCCATATCACATGTAAATTGGGGTTTTTTAGCTTTTGCAATGCTGCAAAACCATTTTATCAATTAGAGGTTGATTTTTGTGCCTCTACTTGTCCTTTTATTTCCTTTCTGTTTTATTGAAGGATGCTACGATCTTCTAAGTAACGTTGATTGTTGTCTGTTATTATATCAGTGAGTAGTTTAAAATATTAAATTATGCATGGATAGTCTACAGATGGAAACATAATCTTTCAATTCCTCCCTTCCTCCGTCCCTCCTCCTTCCTTCCTTTCTTCCTCCCTCCCTTCCTTTCCTTCCTTCCTGCCTTCCTGCTTTCTTTTTCATTTCAGGTACAAAAGAAATTGTGGCTGAAGTTGATGACAATGGAGTAATTTCACTGAATTTTGACTGTGATCAGGGGACACCAGATTCTGAATTTATTTGGTCCAAGAATTATGAACCAATTGATGATGATTCTCGATTAGCCATTGACACCAAAGGTGGAAAGTAAGAATTATTATAATTTTATACTTGTATGTTATGTGTTATTTTATTTGTAAATTTACTTCATGTAAGGGGATTTTAACTGTCATACCAAGAAAGTTCCTCTCACCTCCTTTTCCCTGAATTATAAGCCCCCAACCTTCAGGAGAATTGAGATGTGTGCTGTGAAAAAAAGAAATAAATCTGCCAACTTTGTACATTCTGATTCAAAATATGAAATATAATTCAGTAGACTGGTAGAATGATTGTTCTAAATCTGTATTTCATTTGAAGGATTCCTCTCAGATGAAAATCTAATGAATTCCGTCCATACTATGGCTATTTACTTTTCTCTTTGTGGCTTATACTAGGTTTGGCTGGATCAGTGAGAAAAGACATCCACAGATCTGCCCCTTCTTATGCTTGCTATCTCTGTGTGTTTTTTTAACATTACTTACATGAGGCTAGCTTTCAATTATTTGCTCTGTCCATTTGAAAAATGGACTGTAATGCCTGAGTTAGCAGTTTCTCAGCACATGCCTATTAAACACAGCAATATTCCCCAGCCTGGTGCTTTCCAAGTATATTGGGTTTTAACTCTTCTAATTGTCAAGATGGGCCATGCTGGTGGAGAATTCATGATTTGAAACCCAACATAACAACAGAGCACTGAGTTAGGAAAGGTAAACTATAGTAAATGTAAGTAGAGTTTCTTATATATTTTTTGAAACCCATATCTCTTTTTTCAACAATTTTTTTTTGTCTTAAAGGTCAAAAGCAATATTTAAAGATCTCAATGAAAAAGATTTAGGTATATATTCCTGTGCTGTAACTGAAACAGATGGTGTCTCATCAAGCTATACAATAGATGAGGAAGGTGAGAACCAAAATGCTTTTTCTACATGTCACTCTTGATCTTTGTCTCTGATAATAAATACAAATCAAGATACATTTCAAAATAAACATGAGACTATGAGCAATCATAAAAATAAAATGTGGGAGTATTTATATATTTACATTTTGCCTTTGTTATTTTTATAAATAATTCAAGGTAGACAGTATACTTAATACCCCTTCATCCTCTTATTTCCCATACAACAAGACTGTGAGGTAGGTTGGGCTGTGAGAAAGTGACTGGCCCAATGACCTAGTCAACTTTCATATCTAAGGTGGGTCTCCTGATTTGTAGCCTGGTGACGTAACCACTAGATCGAACTCTCTCTCCCTCTCTCTCTCACTTTTTCAATGTATCATCCATCCATCCATCCATCCATCCATCCACTATTATATTACCCTTGAAAATGTCTGGAAGTCTCAATTTTGTTTTACTTTATTACTCAGTGGGTGTCTGTCTGTCTGCCTGTCTTCTGTCTGTCTGTCTGTCTGTCTGTCTATCTATCTATCTATCTATCTATCTATCTATCTATCTATCATCTCTGTATATATATGTACCAAAATATATGGCTTTTCTTACCCCTATACTATATTGCTTTGCAGAAATGAAGCGTCTGCTTGCACTCAGTCATGACCACAAGTTTCCTGGTAAGTAAAGAAAAATAATGATAAACTCTCTACAACATTTGTATTTCTGAAATATTTTAGCAAAATAATGTCAGTCTCCTTGGCACTGGTTACAGTAGGAAAGTGAAGTTCATGGTGCTTTCTGAGTTTGGTTGCCCATGGCATTTCTTGACACCGATCCTGTATAAAGGTAATTTGCCATTGATTTTTTTGAGAAAGTCTTTGCAACTTCCTAGTCTAGTCTAGAGACCCAGTATTCCCGGAAGGTCTCCCAGTTACTTCCAAGTATTCAATAAATCTAACCCTGCTTAGTTTTCCAAGATCAATCAAGGTCAGCTAGGTGCTGCCGCTTGCTGAGACTATCTTAGAAACTGGCATTTGTAGATGGCAGTTTATAAAATAGTGAAATGAAAACCACTCCTGAGAGAAAAAGTGAAGGTCCTGTTGCTGACAGATTCTTAAGTTGTGAATGCCTGATCCCACAGATAGCAAAGCCTTTTCTGTACCTTGGAGACTGGTACTTTACTCAGAATGCCTTCAGATGTTTTTAGCAAATATATTTAGATATTCCAAAGAGTATTAAGAGTCAACCTTCCTTGTCTAACTATTTTAAAACAATGTTTAATACAGTGGTGAAATTAAAAAAAATTTTTTTACTACCGGTTCTGTGGGCGTGATTTGGTGGGCGTGGTGTGGCTTAGTGGCATGGCAGGAAAGGATACTGCAAAATCTCCATTTTCACCCCACTCCTGGGGAAGGATGTTGCAAAATCTCCATTCCCTCCCCACTCTGGGGCCAGCCAGAAATGCATTTGCTGGTTCTCTGAATTACTCAAAATTTCCACTACCGGTTCTCCAGAACCTGTCAGAACCTGCTGGATTTCACCCCTGGTTTAATATATTTTTAATTTGTATTTTGCTTATTTTATGCTTCATGGTAGAACAGGTTGCCAAACTTTCAGTTTTAAGTCTTTTCCATTCTAATTCTGGATTTTAGTCTTTCTTTCTGTTCTATTTTAGCCTAAAATATTCAGAGCTAATTATATATAAGAGCTTAAAATTGCCACAGTTCTGACAAGTAAAATAACAAAGAGTCTTTTTTTATAGCATGGGCTGATATAAGTACTAGCACATGGCACTTTACAGTTGATTGGATTTAGAAGCTACATGAGATGATAGGATTGAATCATATTTCTTCTTTCACAAGTAGATTTCAGAGCAGATGAAAAGTACCTTGTTTTCTTGCAATGAATTTTTCAGGATCTCCCATCCTTCCCATGAGTCTTACGCAAAGGAAAGAACATGTTAGGTTATCATTTGCCATTGTAGCTTGTGTTCCTGCTCTAAAGGATCACAAGGAACAGAAAACTAAAATTAAGTAATGATCTGTCCTACTTCCTCAGTACCTTGGATTCTTTTGCAACAGAGCTATTGCAGCAGATTCCTTGGTCTGTGCTGCAGTTTCCAAGGAGATGTGATGGCCAGACAGAATCTAAATTTGAGTACTGTTTATGCTGTTCTACTTCTGCAAAACACCCCTCTTCTTATATCCTGCTGGGGATGTGAAATAATGTTACAGATTAAATTTTATATAATTTACATTGCTGGGCCATAATGTAGTTAAAATAAATAAATTTCATTATGTGTCAGACTAAATGTATTTCAAAATTAACTTAAGCTTATCTGGGATGAAATGATTTTTCAGGGGAACCTGGTCTACCCAAATATGGGACGGAGCATACTCCTTCCACTTTCGCCTTTTAGCCCCAATACAGGAGTCTTTGCAGGCAATCGCTTTCTCAAGAAACTATTTTTGTGTTGAATTTATATTTTACTGACAAAGAAATAAAGGGAGACTAGTATAGATTTATTTCAAGCTATTATCTGGGATATTTGAAAAAGTGAGCAAGGAGGATTTATTTTTGAAAATAAGTTATCAACAACTGTAAGACTTTCTTCAGCAAGAACAGAGGAACAGAGTTATTCAAATGATGAATTGGGAAGAGCCACAGATCATTGCTCCCGTACCAATTCCATCCTCAGTCCCCCATGCAAATCTCATATTACAATTTCTATCAGAGAAAAGTAGTCACGATGCTTCCATGTACTTTCTCAGGATTATTTTTGCTTTTTGCAGGATTATTTTTCAGTGTTGCTTTCGAAAAAAGGTCCCTCCTCAAAATAACGTATTACAAGTGTGATAGTCCTTTAGTACCTGCATAACTCCTAGTTTGTGAAAAACATGGCAAATGCCATTTTAGCCCTGCTTACAAGGAATAGATATAGAGGAACAATGGTCAGTAGAGTGTAAGAGAAGGAAGTAGCAGCTGTGAATGCAGTATCTAATCCTGAAGACATTATCACTTGTATAGATCAACAATAGTTGCTGATATTGACATCTATAACATGAGCCTCCAGAGAGAGGTGAACAATAGGAGAGAAATGGTAAAATGTGCACAATCCTGTTGTGATTTGAGCAGAACTTTTGTTGTGACATTCCCACGCATGTTTCATCATCTCTGTTAGCCTCTGCTTATTTTACCAGGGAGATAATTTGCACAGGAAAGTTCTGCAATAGCAAATTCAGCGACATTATTATCCTTTGAACAGAAAGAGGAAAAATGTATCTGAAAGAGCTGTTTGATTTTGTTCTGCTTGGAACAAATAAGAGTAGAAGCAACAAAATCATGACTGAAGGGCAGTGTACTGTCCTTCTATGTATAAACTATGGGTTTGCAGGTCTAACTAGGAAATCTTAGAAACAATATATGAAGAATATAGCAGGGGTGAAATCTATTTACCTTCCTTACCAGTTCAGAAGTGCACACGCCCCGTGCGCGTGCAGACTTTCTGTGCATACGCAAAACCTTCTGCGCATGCGCAGAAGGTAAAAAATGCATTACTTCCTGGTTAAAACCAGGGCAGGTGGATGGAGCTTCACTCCGCCATCGCTACCAGATCGCCAAACTACCAGCCATGATTGCTACCAGATTGCGCAATCCGGGAGCATTTCACTCCTGCAGTATAGATAACTTCACATATATCTCATATTCGTGAAATATACATATACAGTATACTGTTTGCATGATGTATCTAGGTATAGGGAAAACATGCAAAGGTATACACATATTTGTTAGAGATTTATTATCATACAATCTTGTTAACTTATTAACCTGTAATTTTTATAGGATTGCAAAAATGATTCTGACACTAATAGCAAAAGCCAATCTCACATATCTAATAAAATTAGAGTATACAAAATTTAGGGAAGAAATATCTGTTAGTTCTACAAAATGGGTTATTGCCATCTTTTACTTATAAAAGAAGTATATGGATTCCAAATAGTATACTTGTTTACTTGCTTATTTGAATTACATTATATTGTATGTTAGAATCAAGCATAATTTAGTTCAAGAACTATCTGCAGATAAATCATAGCAGATGAAGAAATTCTATCTCTCAAACAGAATGGACTATTTAGTGCAATTAAATCATTGCATCAAATAAGATATATAGAAAAAAAAGCATACATTTTCAGATAGCCATTCAATAGGAAATTGTCCATGGATATATTGGGAAACACAGCATGTTTATGAACACAATGAAAATTCCTTTTGACATTATTTTTCTTTATTGCAGTTGTTCCTCTTAAGTCTGAATTGGCAGTTCAAATTTTGGAGAAGGGACAGGTGCGATTCTGGCTGCAAGCTGAGAAATTGTCTAGTAATGCCAAGGTCAACTTTGTATTTAATGATAAGGAAATTTTCAATGGAGAGGTAAGCTAATGATTGCTCCTATCAGAAAATGATTGCTTGCTATTACTGAATTTTAAAATTAAAAATTCAAACATTCAGGTAGTCCTTAACTTACAACACTTCATTTAGTGACCTTTCAAGGTTACAGTGGCACTGAAAAGTGTGACTTATGACCATTTTTCACAGTTAACACTTTTGCAACATCCCCATGATCATGTGATCAAAATTCAGACCCTTGGAAACTGTTCATATTTATCTCAGGGGTTGCCACAAAGAAGAGGGAGTCGGGCTGTTCTCCAAAGCACCTGAGGGTAGAACAAGAAGCAATGGGTGGAAACTGATCAAGGAAAGAAGCAACTTAGAACTGAGGAGAAATTTCCTGACAGTTAGAACAATTAATAAGTGGAACGACTTGCCTGCAGAAGTTGTGAATGCTCCAACACTGGAAATTTTTAAGAAAATGTTGGATAACCATCTGACTGAGATGGTGTAGGGTTTCCTGCCTGGGCAGGGGGTTGGACTAGAAGGCCTCCAAGGTCCCTTGTTGTTATGTCTGTTGTTATGTTATGTTATGTTATGTTATGTTATGTTATGTTATGTTATGACCATTGCTGTGTCCCAAGATCATATGATCCCTTTTTGCAACCTTTTCACAAGCAAAGTCAACGTGGAAGTCAGATTCACTTAACAACCAGGTTACTAACTTATCAACTGCAATGATTCACTGAACAACTGTGGCAAAAAAGGCCGTAAAATGGGCAAAACTCACTTAACAAATGTTTCACTTAACAGCAGAAATATTGGGCTCAATTGTGGTTGTAAGTTGAGGACTACCTATATTGTTGAATATTTAACCAAAAACTTTTTACTATTGACCTCACCCCATTCCTAAGAGGACCATAAGGGGCGTGCATAAGCGCACAAACGTGCCTACCGTTCCTGTCCTATAGTTTTTCTTTTCTTCTTCATATATATATATATATATATGCTTATACCTTTATATACTATATAACCTTTCTGTATGATAGTTACATATATTGTTGTGACAAAATAAATAAATAAAGAAATAAATAAAATAAATATATTTTATTGTAGTGTATATTTTATTCTACCCTATACTTTTATACTTGTGATGCAAAATAGGCTGGGTACAATATTAGAAGAATAGGATATAATTAAACTATTATGGCCTTAAATATCATAAATAAAATCAAAATCACAAATATATGAAAATATATCAGTTTGGATTTTACTGTGACGGTGTGAGGTTTGTCTTTCACACTTTTTCCACCACTCACAATATCAGCATTGGATCCTCTGTTGATACATTTGTAAATCTAATTTGTGTGATACATTAACCCATTTACTCTGATATTGTGTTCGAACCAGAGACAACCTGATTTCCTACTCTGTCCTCCAAACCCAGAGCCAAGTACAAAGTGGAGTTGTTCCAGTGGTGGGATTCAAGTAATTTAACAACCGGTTCTCTGCCCTAATGATTTCTTCCAACAACCAGTTTGCCAAACTGCTCAGAAAGTTAACAACCGGTTCTCCCGAAGTGGTGCGAACTGGCTGAATCCCACCACTGAGTTGTTCCCAAAACAGTTGGAAACTGCTATGCTTATTTCTTTTTCATCCCCTGCAATCACAGAGGACAAATTCTTTGTTGATCCAGAAGGTTTAAGGGAAGACAGTCTTACTCTTATTCAGGGATGTCAAACTTGATTTCATTGAGGGCCGCATCAGGGTGGTGTTTGATCTTAGAGGGCAGGGTGGCCAGGGGTGGGCGTGGCCATGGTGGGCATTTGACACAGGCTCAAGATGCCTTTTTTTCTCTTCTCTTTCTTTCCACAGTTCTTTATTATAACCACTTCCTATCTCTTCTACCAGATATTACTGGCAAACATTTATTACTTATTCTTCATACACCACTAAACTTTTTATATCTAAATTTATATCCCATTGTTTAATAGTAAAATTGCTTTTCCAGGCAGAAAAGCTATTTATACTATTGTATTTTTATTATTCAACTGATTTTGTTTTTAATTTTTGTGGTGATGGGTAGCACTGCAAGAGTAGTTAAGAGAAATGGTTAGGAGAGGGGGACTTTGAAAATAAGGGTAACAAGGATCATGCACTGTGATTCACATAGCCATGAATATCTGAAGGAGTAACACAAATGCTGCCTCCCCACTGGATCAAATTCAGAATCTCCTCTGGCTCCTTCTTCTGCATTTTAAATAGATAATTTTCCTTTGTTTTCAATGTCCTTTATGCTTATTTACTCAAACTGTTATTTGTAAGGACAGTTACTTTCAGGTTGGCATGATAGTTGGTCACTTAGTGCTATGCGTACTTTTGTTTATTTGCCAACTGGTTTTTCCTGAGTTTCAATCAGGAGAAATTTACACATGTGCCCAAAGCCAAGTGAGTGTGGATTATGAAATAGAACAATTATATTACATTTTAACATCTTGGAAATTGCTATCGAACTGTTTGAAGGCTTAGAAATTATTACATTTCCAGATTGGAAAATGAAATTTCTCTTTGTAATATTTCCTATTAAAGAAATACAAGATGAAGATCGATCGTAATTCTGGTATGATTGAAATGTTTATGGATAAACTTGATGATGTGGATGAAGGAACATATACCTTTCAACTTCAGGATGGAAAAGCAACCAATCAATCCAGTTTGGTGTTAATTGGTGATGGTAAGTTCTTCTAATTTATTTTTCTTTTTAAAAAGACTATACTCTAAAGTTTATTAGTGGAAAATACTGAAAAACTTGAAAAACAGGAAATAATGTTGATGTCCTAGCTTTTCAGATCCTTTAATTAATTGATTCTATATTTAATGAGAGAAATAAATAAGAAAAATAATTGTCCCAAAGGTGCTTTTTCAAGAGGCAACTGGACTTGCTGGTGTTTTTTTCTTTGAAGACATTTCACTTCTGATGCAAGAAGCTTCTTCAGAGCTGAAGAAGCTTCTTGGATGAGAAATGAAACGTCTTTTAAAAAAACAAAAACCTCAAACACCAGAAAATCTAGTTGCCTCTTGAAAAAGCACCTTTGGGATAACCATGACCTAGATGACTGAGGATCTCCACAAAGAAAAATAATTATTGAAGGAATGTGTACAGTCTGCAAGATTTAGTTTTTATTCTGAGTGAAACGTGCCTACCGTTCCTGTCCTATTGTTTTTCTTTTCTTCTTTCTATATATATGCTTATACCTCCTTATATTTACTCATATATGTTTATATACTATATAATCTTTTGTATGATACCTACATATATTGTTGTGACAAAATAAATAAATAAATAAACTTTTGTTTTCTGAGAACTAATGCATTTAGGAAAAGGCTTATGCAATTGATGTATTTGCATCAATTGCATAAGCGGAAAGAAGCGGAAAGAAGCAGAAAGAATCCACCAGCAAATATTTCTCAACCAATCGTATAACTTCTCAAATTTCAGAAATCTTTTTTTTCTTTTGTTCCTGAAAGTTATAAACAATTATGGGAACTTTAAATGTTAGAACAGGCCCATTTTATATTTTTAATATTCTTCCTAAAAAGAATTGTGTTTGATAGGCCTGCTAAAATTCATTCATTGTAATAGTTATCACAAATTTCTGCCATCATCATCATCATTTCAATATGTGTGAATAGTAGTAAAGTTTTGTAAGGACTCAATAGCTGGATTCAGTCTATTTTGGAAGAGTTCAACTTCTTTTCATAAATCTATGAAGTCCATCCAAATTAGATTGACTTTAGCTGAATTCAAAAAACAACACATATATATTAATAATGATCCTAATCTATATAATGATGATCATTTAGTAATAAATACTTATAAAAAGTAATTCTATAAATGCTGAAAAACATATTTATAGGTTAGGATCAAAAGATATTTATGTCTAGTTCCTCATTTTCAGTTGGATCTTTCAAACAGCAGCTTCCTATGTTACAAAACAAATTATTAACAGGAAATTTAATTGTCTAGTGTTTTCAGGAGAAGGAAGCATTTCAGTTGCACATTAAAAGTTTTTAAATCATTTCCATCAGAATCTTGACTGGGTGCTGTATTAAAAACAATATTTTGAAGATAAGCTTTTTAAAAAAAGATTCAAGGTATACAGATAGTCTTCATTTAGCAATCACAATTGGGGGCCAGCAACTGAGTTATTAAATCACTAAATGAAACTGCAATTGTGCTTATGATACTTCAATTTTCCTTTACTTTACACACCTTTGAAGTCATAAATGTGAGAATTGATCTTAAAGTTACTTTTTTTACCCTCTTATTAAATGAAGGACTTGCTAAAAGATGACTATCTCTATTTTAATTTCTTCTGATAAATATGAAGAAGCCTACTACACTGTAACTTAATGAAACATTATTTTTTTCATTTCATATAAATGCAGTAGTTTTTCATAAGCTACATAGTTCTCTGTACTTATCTATACATTTGTGAAAGTATTTGTTTTGATTTATATGATTAAATTGTTCAATTGTTTTGATTTGGGTGTATTTATTCTTTTAATTGCTAGTGTTCCAGAAATTACAGAAAGAAGCAGATTTTCAAAGACAAGAATGGTTCAGGAAGCAAGGTAACATATTACATAATACAAAATGAAGAAAAATATTTTAAACTTAATTCAGTTGCCTGGATTTATATTTTTGAAGGTATTTATTTTACACATTATTTCAAACAGGTCCACATTTTGTTGAATATCTTGGATGGGAAGTTACCCCTGAATGTAATGTATTATTGAAATGCAAGGTAAAGAACAGCAAAGATTTTGGCTTTGTTACTGTTGTGAGGTGAAAATATTCTTAATGGTAAAATACATTTCAAGTATTCTACTGTCTTGAATTGCTTATTTCGAGATCTAATGGTAAGTAATAATCACAGATTCAGTCTTCACAAACATTATTCATACATTGTGTTGTTCCAGACCTGAAATGGACTCGAAGTTTGAGCACTGTATCTCTTTACTTCATTATAAACACGTTATTATTTGAGCCGTGATCTTTCTGTTTACAAAAAAAATAATAGATACTTCCCTTGGGGAAAACAAATGCAAAAAACTGATTAAGCAAACTTGAATATTCCTTCTTTACCCAATGCATAGCTTACTAAGATGATTCTTTCCTACACAGATCGTTGGAGTTTGTTATCAACACAAGTAATACTTTTTTTCTAGGTTGCTAACATTAAAAAAGAAACACATGTTATTTGGTACAAAGATGACAGAGAGATAATGGTTGATGAAAAGCATGACTTTAAGGATGGTGTATGTACGCTGCTGATAACAGAGGTGAGTGAGCTCTCTTGATAGCTGCTTTACAGGTGACATTTCTAAACTTGCTGAAGTTTTAGATAATCGATGATCTCTAGTTCTTTCTTTACTTTAGCCTTCTCTTTGTGTAAAGGCCATTTTTTCAAATGGCAGGTGGGTAATACAAGCTTGGTTATGAAAAGCACAATCCAATGTCTGAAACAGAGAACAATTAAGATGGTAGAAAGAAAGTATCACAACAGGGGTCTCCAACTTCGGCAATTTTAAGACTTGTGGACTTCAACTCTGGGAGTTGAAGTCCACAAGTCTTAAAGTTGCCGAGGTTGGTGACCCCTGTATCACAAGATAGGTTTGTTACGACCATATGAATAGTTGTGTGTTTTAACACATTCTTGTTTCCCTCTAGTAAAATATGGAAAGCTCTTTTGAGAAAGTTGTTTATCTGTTTGTTTAAGATATGTGACATGGCATTAACTCCTATAGCTTTTCAGCAATTTACAATAAAATATGATACAAATAAAAGCTAGATTAATTTCTGTTTTCCGTGTTCAGGCCCTTATATACAATGTCCCTTTTACAGAGAACATAACTTTTTTTTTTAAACTTCAGTATTCCTTTTAAACTAGTCAGCTCTTTCCCTTTTGCCCTTACCTCACAGTCTCAAGATTCCAGACCTTCACGCTGTAGAAATTACTTGCAAGAAATACAGAATGTTTTTTAATATTTTGTTGAATGTTATTTTGTTCACAGTTTTCTAAGAAGGATGCTGGTATATACGAAGTGATACTGAAAGATGAAAGAGGAAAGGACAAAAGTACATTGAAGCTTGTTGATACAGGTAAGAATGAAAAATAATATTTAGGCTAATCCTGCAAAGGTACATTTGGATATAAACCCTCACTGACTTATTTCCTGCTTAGGGGGAACATTTCTGGATAAACATCACTACTGTATTCTATTTCAATCTAGATAAATGCAGCAGTTCTGAGTGATAGAATAAGAAGGATATATTATCTCTGTTCTGGTGACTCATGATAGCTACAGTTAAGTGTGAGATTAGCAGGTACCTATTAAAGGAGAGTTTGTCTTTCATATCTAAACCTGAATAGATTGTGAGCACTAGAATTACTTTGTGTATGGATTAATGACCACTTGTGTTTTGAATTCTGTTACAACAGTAGGAAAATAATGCTGATGCCACCAGTGGCGTCAAGAAACAGTCTAGATAACCTATGTTTTGATAAGGATATTCAGATTTAAATCTATGATTGCAATGGGTACTGCTAGCAATATCAACCCAGTTTACAATATTACATAGGAACTTCAGTCATAGACAAAAACTTCTTTCCTTCTTCAATTATTCCTTTTGTTCTTTAAAATTAAAATTCTCAATTATTCATTATTATCCAAATTCAGAAACAGTCAAATCCCATTATGAAGCTATCTTCCAAAAGAGAAGGGAAATAAAGCAACCACCCAGATGTAAAACACCATCACTCCTTAAATGTTCTCACAGCCAAAATTTAAAATCTATGTAATTTTCCTATATCTCCTCTTCTTTTCTTCTTAAAATATTCCTTTGTTCTTCAAACAGCTGCTTTCTGTTTATAGACAAAAACTTCATAATCATGTCACAGTAGTATTTTCCCAAGCAGCTATTTCCAAAATTGAATGAGATTTCAATTTAACCTAACATTCAGTATTAGTTAACATAATAGTGTTTTTCAGGCTTGGCAAATGTAAGATGTGTGGATTTCTGGGATGTGGGCTTTAGTTGAAAAGTGCCCTTCAATTCCAATTGGTGTAAAATGGAATAGCTAAACTGCTGGAAGCTTCAAGATATAAAGATCATGTAACACCTAAACTGCACATTCTGCATTGGCTACCAATCGTCTGGGCACAATTCAAGGTGTTCACCTTGACCTTTAAAGTCATTAGCAGACAGAGGCCTTGCTCTCTATATGTACATCATGGCCCTTCTTACTATAAATCCATCCAATTATTCATAGCAGCAGCAGCAGCAACAACAACAACAACAATAATTATAATTCTGATGTTGATTTATTTTATATCCTGCTTTCAAAGTCATCCTTGATTATTGAAGACACAGAAAGGGGAAGGGAGAAAAAATAAAATGTTTTTAAAAGATTTGATGTCAAATTAAAAAATAGAGTGATTTAAATGCCATTAAAGCAAGTCTGGATTCAATCAAACACATGTTTCAAAAACAAATTTAAATTTCCTATCTGCTCCATCTCAGTCAATGGACCTCAGGGCAATATTCAGTCATAACCAGGAATATATGATTTGAGAGCACTGAGTATTTCTCTGGATTTGTTTCCACAGCTTTTACAGATTTGATGACGGAAGTATGCAAAAAGATTGGTGAGTATTAATTCTTCCTAATGAATGACTCATTTGTACACTGTATGAATGAGTGTAAATCTCTAAAAACATGTGTTGTTTTTCAGCTTTATCTGCAACCAATCTGAAAATTCAGAGCACAGCAGAGGGCATCAGATTATACTCCTTTGTTAACTACTACTTGGAAGATCTGAGAGTGAGTTGGTCACACAAGTAAGTGAAGAAATCTTGCCAGTGTTGCTACATAAATGGATGAGACAACAGACAAGAAGTGGTCAAAATAGGAAGTGCTCTATTAAATCCTGTACCTGTTAATAGTGGTGTTCCCCAAGGCATGTTTTAGGGCCAACATTCTTCATACTTTACATAAATTACCTTTGCAATCATATTAAAAGCAACTGTGTTCTCTTCCCTGACAATGTTAAACTATTCAACACTATTCAACACTACAGACAATGCAACTACCCTTCAAAAAGACCTTGACTATGTGTCAGATTGTGACACATAGTGGCAACTTCAAATCTCAACCAACAAATGCTCTGTCTTGCACATTGGCAAAAAAAAAATCAAAACATAAAATACAAATTAAATGTACATGACCTTATAGATGACCCTCACTGTCAAGGACCTTGGAGTACTCATTTCATGTAAGGGGCATGCATAAGAGCACCAGCGTGCCTACCATTCCTGTCCTAATGTTCCCTTTGGTTATATTCAGTTTGTGTGGTTATTTCATGATTATAATTATATATATTGTTATGTTTGACTAAATAAATAAATAAATAAAAATAAATTTCTAAAGATCTAAGTGCCGGAGCCCACTGTAACAACATTGCCAAAAAGGCACTAAGAGTTGTTAACCTAATCTTGCATAGCTTCTTCTCTGGTAATATTGTATTACTAACTAGAGCATACAAAACATTTTCTAGACCAATCCTTGAATACAGCTCATCTGTCTGGAACCCGCACTGCATATCAGACATAAATAGAATCGAGAGAGCCCAGAGATATTTTACAAGAAGAGTCCTTCACTCCTCTGCTCGCAATAAAATATCTTATGCCACCAGACTCCAAATTTTGGGCTTAGACAACTTAGAACTATGCAGACTTCAATCTGACCTAAGGATAGTACATAAAATTATCTGCCACAATATCCTACCTGTCAATGACTACTTCAGCTTCAACCACAACAATACACAAGCAAATAATAGATACAAACTCAAGGTAAACCGCTCCAAACTTGATTGCAGAAAATATGACTTCAGTAACAGAGTGGTCAATGCCTGGAATGCACTACCTGACTCTGTAGTTTCTTCCCCAAACCCCCAAAACTTTAAGCTTAAACTGTCTACTGTTGACCTCATCCCATTCCTAAGAGGTCTGTAAGGGGTGTGCATAAGTGCACCTCCGTGCCTCCCATCCCTGTCCTAATATTCCTTTTTACTTACTCTTTTCATGTATCCAAATTATGTTTATACTTTTATCTGTTATCTTATACATGATTGACAAAATAAATAAATAAGTAAAATAAAATAAAAATGTAGGACATATTTAGACAAAGACAACCAATTGTTGATAAGGGCTATATTCCTGAAACACCTCAGTTCTTGGGGAACTTGAGGAAATCTATTTCATATACGCATATGCATTTAACGTATTTTTAAGCTTTAACAATATCCTTCATTCTTCAAATTTGGAACTGGGAGCATGGAGGACTAACTCTTATCCTATGCATTGCAGTTCTAATGACTATTTTGCCTCCACAATAGGTGTCCTGGAAATAAAGTTGCAAATTCTCTGTGTGATATCAATGAGGGAAGGTTTAAGAGAAACTTTCATGAAAGAACATTAAAAAAATTCTTTACATGATCTACAATTCTTTAAGATGTATCAATATCACTACAATGATCTAAAAAGGCACTTTTAATTGTCATTTTTATTTTAATGTTCATGGTACTGCAGTATAGTAGAAGCTGAAGTTCAAATACACTTGGAAAAATTCTTCTGGAACATAATGAAGTGAAAGTATATGTAGAATAGAAATCTCCAATTGTCACATAATCGGCAGTTGCGCCCCTTCCTTGATCGGGATGCCTTGTGCACGGTCACTCATGCGCTCGTTACCTCTCGCTTGGATTATTGTAATGCTCTCTACATGGGGCTCCCCTTGAAGTGCACTCGGAGGCTTCAGTTAGTCCAGAATGCAGCTGCGCGGGTGATAGAAGGAACTCTGCGTAGCTCCCATATAACACCGCTCCTGCGCAGACTGCACTGGCTACCTGTGGCCTTTTGAGTGCACTTTAAGGTGTTGGTTACTACCTTTAAAGTGCTCCATGGCTTAGGGCCTGGGTACTTACGGGACCGCCTGCTGTTACCACATGCCTCCCACCGACCGTACGCTCTCACAGAGAGGGACTTCTCAGGGTGCCGTCCGCCAAGCAATGTCGGCTGGCGGCCCCCAGGGGAAGGTCCTTCTCTGTGGGGGCTCCCACCCTCTGGAACGAACTTCCCCCGGGTTTAGGCCAAATACCTGACCTTCGGACATTCCGTCGCGAACTGAAGACACATCTTTTTATTCGCGCGGGGCTGGCTTAAATTGATTTTAACAAATTTTTAAATTCTTAGAAATTAATTTTAAATGGGGTTTTTTAGCTTATTATATATTTTACTTCTCAGGCCAATTTTAAAATAAGTTTTTTAACTGCATTTTAAATTTGTATATTGTACCGTCTGTTTTATTCTTGCCTGTACACCGCCCTGAGTCCTTCGGGAGAAGGGCGGTATAGAAATCAAATAAATAAATAAAATAAATAAATAAATTGTAAATCATCTGTTCAGATTCCCAATGCATACAAAATTATTATCTATATTATCTATGTAATAAAACTTGTAATAAATTATATACATTAGTTTTAGGGGTCCTTGATAGTCTCTGAGCTTGATTGTTTTCATGCAGACCCCTCATTTCGACCCTAAGCTGCAAATTTTCTTCTTTATTGGTACATTTGTTTCAATTACCAGTATATAAATGCATATGAGTTATGATTTGTATTATTTATATATAAAATTTATATTGCATTTTTATTTTTAGTCAAGTCAAAATTAAGTACACAGAAAGAGTTAAGACTGGTGTTACAGGAAACCAAATCTGGCTGCAAATTAATGAACCAACAACAAACGATAAGGGCAAATATATATTGGAGCTGTTTGATGGTAAAACTACACACACAAAAACAGTGGATCTTTCTGGACAAGGTAAATAATTACATTTTAATTAGTGATACGAAATAACTAAGTTTTAATTAGGGCTATACAGTGTGTAGCATTCCAGGAATACAGTGTTCAATGAGACTCCAGCTTCTTCCTTTTTATTGCAAACCACAATGATCTGGTCATTGTGGGAATGGTCTGAAGACATTCTGGACAAAATCATCTGCAACAGGAAGTTATTCTGGTATTCCAGATGTATATTATGTTCAAAACACCAAAAAGTCTTCCCTACTGCAGGGGATTTCCTCTCAGAGGCTTTTACTACTAGATCAACATAATTCAGGACAAAAAGTTCACCAGAACATTGTTACTGAAATGATTTTATGTAGCTGCTAGGGCCATTCACAAATGAGTGCAGAAACTGAGAAACCTATGAGTCTTAGCGAGAGCTTCTCTTGCTCTTCCAGTTTTATGATTTTACAATAACTTTTAGTTACTAAAAAGATCTGAGAAGTAGACCAGGGTCATTATAATTTAAATTTTGAACTGTAAGATGATTTTAAGTGACAATTCCAGGTTTATGAAGAACTGCTGAATTTGTGGTTGACAGTTTGCATCTTACATTTAAACCTCATTACCTTAGTCTACTATTTTTAATGTTATGTTAACATCAGTATACAAACGTATTAAATCAACTAATTAAAATATGTGCAGATTTACTGTTTTTTTTTTGTTTGTTTTTTTTTGTTTACATTTATATCCCGCCCTTCTCCGAAGACTCAGGGCGGCTTACAGTGTGTAAGGCAATAGTCTCATTCTATTTGTATATTTACGAAGTCAACTTATTGCCCCCCAACAATCTGGGTCCTCATTTTACCTACCTTATAAAGGATGGAAGGCTGAGTCAACCTTGGACCTGTTCTAGATTCATCCCATTTATCATAATTGAAACAGAGTTATTGATGGAAGTCTTATCTTAGAATACTACTACTAATAGTATTATTATTAATAATAGAATAATAATGTCATTAGTTTATATTTAGCAAATAGATTAAGGATGCTTCCTTAGATGTTTCTCACAAGGCTTTATTTCACAAATTCCTTTAAGTAGTTATGCCTATTCATTGTACTGAATACAGCATGTGAATGAAACAGAGAAGAGATTATGCCTCACATATTGATTTATTTTCATGATTTGATCATCTCTGGGTGAAAAATATTAACGTATCTTGCAGCTCAAACTTCTACCTATGGTATTTGTTCAGAAATAAGTCTTAGTGAATTGTGTGCATTGGAATTCAGTTTCTAAACTATAAAGTTAATGTCACCTTGAGTTTAAACAGCATCTAGTGTAGCATTTATTTCATTTATATGTATTTTATTTATTTAGTTAAAGTAAAAACAGATTCTGATAATCTATTCATGTACTTGCATGCTGCTTGATTTTTAGCAATCCCTAGTGCCAAAATCTATTATTACCTATCAACGTTAGAGGGTACCACTGTCTTAAAACTCTTTAGAATAGGATACAGTATATGATATAGTTTTCCATATATAATTAATAAGACAATTAATATAGGAACATAATATAATTTGTATCGCTTGTATAGCATGACTTTCCCAATGTTCCAACATATTACACAAAAACTAAATAAAATAATAGCATAAATTGCCTTTTAAAGGATACTATCGATATAACCTTTTTCTTCTTTTATTAAGCATTTGATGACGCCTTTGCTGAATTCCAAAGATTAAAGTAAGTATATAGTTTAAGTTAAATAAATTATTCTGTTTTAATTAGGTCTACCATACCTGGACTGCAAACCTTTGACAATGTATAGAGTTTTCCACAACTCTGTTTTCATCCAGAAATAATCCAAATGACTGCAATCCAGACCTGGTAACCCTAAACCTTTTTACTCTCTAGCTTAACTATCAATTTGTGAAACTTTGTTCTAATGGTAGATCACTTTCAATATTTTTGGAATTTGAACACTACCTGCTTTAATTGAAGTACAATAGATTAATTCAAAACATAGTGGGAATTTATCTCTTCTCCTTTTTCCAAATAGTTGTTCAGCTACTATTTGCTACTGAATAGTTAGTTACATCCAGGCCCAATGGAAGATGACTTTTCCCTACAGCAGTCCAGCATATGACCAAAAAAAATTTCTATCTTTATCTAGTTATTAGTATTATATATTTAAAAGATGAAAATCTAGTGCTTTGTTTTACTGAAAATAGTTTCAACATTATTTTGAAGGCTGATGCTGAAATATCCTAGAAAAAAATAATTAATAAAGTGAATTTTTATATAGAATGGTTTTCTTTAGCTGTTTAAAGTTGCACATAGTATAGCTTTTCCAGCACTGTGCCTTACTATAAAACTGAATTTTCTTTCTGCTTTTCTCCATTACAGAACAGCTGCCATTGCAGAAAAAAGTAAGTAAATTCTCTTTATATTTGGTGCCTCTTTTGTCGATAGGATGGGATGCTTCCTATTTATTTCCAGTTGTAGGGTTTTTCATAACAGTTGCCTCATAGAAATCTTTTTTTGTAAAATTTATTATTTTAATCAGTCTACTTAAACATTTACCGGTACAAATATATAAGTTGACTCATAAAGAGGCAGGAAGTAGAAAGATAATGCAAACAAGCTTAAAGTAATCTAATGGTCTTAGTGCAATATTGTTTAATCAACTTTAACAACCCCATTTCCCCCCATCCGATTAGCAATTTGGAATGTGGTTTGCACTTGTTAACCTTGAGTGTCTATTACAGACCTGACCACTTCATAAAATAAACCACATGTGACTCATAACAGCAATTTTATCACAGTTATTATGTTTAGGCAGAATAGAGCAGAAATACTAGGAGCCACTATCTGATTGTATGAAGCACTGGAAACTTGCAGAAAAATAAGACACTATTCTTCTATCTGCCAGTTAGAATACTTATTGCAGGAAAAATAAAATCATAGACTCAGATTAACTTGCAAGAAATGTTACATTTTTATTTTTGTTTATTTATTTTTTGCAGATCGTGCTCGAGTACTTGGAGGTCTGCCAGATGTTGTCACTATTCAGGAAGGCAAGGTATAAAAAAGTAGCTGAAATATTTAAAAGAAGCAATTTTACAGCTTTCTTAATTCACAGAGAAGAGCAAGTTCTCAATTTTCCAAAAGCCCTGACTTTGATAAAGAAATAGATTTCCTATTCATATTTTATATGGAGAACATAATTTCAGTTTGTTAAGCAGCCAGCTTCTTGTCTTTAGAGCACTTCTACTCTACATATTCTTAAAGAGAATATGAAAGAGTGAAGAGGGAGGGACACAAAATTCAGATCATAATCCAGCAGAAAGGATTATGGCCTGGCATTTGCTACTAATCTCATTGATTTTCAGAAATCTTTGCTGTATTGAATTTTAGTTCAATATAAATGAATTATTTTCCATCGATGCTTCATAAAAAAGTATGTGCTGGTACAAGATACCACACAAAATCTCAGGTACTGTAGTCCTTGTTTAGGGATTGAAATTGGGTCCAGTGAAATGGTTATTAAGCAAACTACATGTGAGATAGAGAGACTGCAAAGATCACTGATTGCTGCCCTTTTATTCACATAAAATTCCATTCTACAGTGTCCTGTATCTGACCCTTTTTCCTCCCCCCACCCTTTATTTTGGTTCCTTTGCAGGGCAGAAAGATTGCCTTAAATTTCTTGAGCTGTTTTTCTCTGCAGCACAGAGCTTTGCTAAAAATGCTAAGCACAAGTTAATAAGCTCAGTTTTATGAGCTTAATTAGCTGCTTAGAGCACTACCAAGGTCTGGCATTTGCTGCCTGAAATTGACCAGATTTTCATTAGTTTCTCACTGAAGACTTTTGTTGTCATAAATGCCTTCATTGGTTCCAAAGTTATTTTTTCATCACCATTGTAATTCCAAATGGTCGCTGTCTGAGGCAGTCAATAAAGGACTACTTATAATCTGAACTTCCCCCCCCAGTCAGCTAGTAATATATAACTTCATAAATAATGTAAAAATATTGTTCATTATCTGTGTTTTCACTAACAAATGGGGTTCAAGATACAGGTCTTGAACTTTTTTTTTAAAAAAAATTAAAAACAATAATGAATTATTAGACTAAGAATCATGATATGTAATCTTTTTAGCTTTTCACCTTTTTTCTTTTTTGTATTAATAACTTCTTACATAAAGGAGTGGGTATAAACAAAACTTCTCAGTTAAAATGCCTTTAAATGTTGAACTCCTATGGAGTTTCAAATCATAATGCCCATGTCTGTTGAGATTTCCTCTTCCCATTAATAGAAATGTCAATCTAGTCTATACTATTAAACCTACAATTACCTAACAAAAAAAATCAGAAACTGGAACAGAATGGGGAGTCAATTTATTTTTTGTTGTCCATTTTAGTCATCGTGCTATTTCAGAAGTGCTATTTCAGAAGAGTTTAGAATGCTTCTAATATTATTTAGATTTTAAACATCAGATATGTAAGAATCTAGATAATACTATATTAACTAATAGCAGTCCTTAACTTTTGGATTCTAACCCGGCTCAAAATTATTTTCAGTAATGTATTTTGAAAATTAGTTACCTAAGCCACAATATATTTGTCACAGACAGATTTTCTCATAAAACCTTCTAGGATTAATGTTTAGGGGAAAAAATATAATTTCAAATTAACAGTAAATCTATCAAGCAAACAATTATTATCACAATCTAGAAAAAGTTGTTTTATGTAGTTTAAACATATTATTTAAATTGAAAACCTGTTTTGCAATCGTTTTGTTATCAGCACTGTAACTTTCCTTGAGCATAAACAAAGCTGGTTGTCTATTAACAGACTAATTATCCAAGCATTTCCACTATTTACATTTACGATAAAACAAGTATATAGTTTCTGATTATCTCAAGGAAGAGAAAATAGTCAAACACAAAACGTTTCTTGTACAGCAGTAACAGTGGAAAGGAAGAAGAGGAAGGAGGTAGGGATAATAATAGAAGTATAGTGATGATAGCATTTATTGAGCTCTTAATATTTATTTATATTTGCATCCTTTCTTTGTTTCCTGCAGGCACTTAATCTTACATGCAGTGTCTGGGGAAATCCTGTCCCTGAGATTTCATGGCTCAAGAATGAAAAACTCCTGAAAGCAGATGACAATATCATCTTGAAATATGAATCAGGAAAACAAGCCTGCTTCACTATTAAAGCTGTCACTACGATTGATTCAGGCAGATATAGCCTTATAGTAAAAAACCAGTACGGTACAGAGACAAGTGATTTCACTGTTAGCGTGTTCATACCTGAGGAAGGGGTTGAAATCCCACAGCCAGAATTTGAGAAAAGAGATAAGAAAAAGAAAGCATGAAGCATAACTTAAGGGCACATGTTTCTCCCTCCCTTAATAATGTTTGTGTAAACTACAGATAGTACTTGACTTACGATCACAACTAGGGCCAGAATTTCTGTTGCTAAGCGATATGGTCATTAAGTGAGTCATCACATGACCAAATCCAATTTTACAACCATTTTTACCATGGCCATTAAATGAATCACACAATCAAGTGAGCCATGTGTTTTTTTAAGCAAATCTGGTTCCAATTGACACTGCTTGTTGAAAGCTGGCTGGGAAGGTCGCAAATTACAATCATGTGACTGCGAGACACTGCAATGCAACTGTTGATTATGTGGGTGATGTGACAGTCACAATTTTGAGGACACTTGTAAGTCACTTTTTCTGAAGCCATCATAACATCAAGCCGTAGTTAAACAAATAGTTGTAAGTTGAGAACTACCTGTCTTTTACCTGTATATAAGTTGCATCAGGATTCTTCCATTAATTTTATTTCAGGTATTAAAACTTGAACTATATTAGACAAATGTAGTTGTACATCTCTTCCACCATCTTCCCATTCTGACCATTCAAAAGCTTTTTAATTTTCTTCCTCTTACCAGTCCATAATGAGGCAAAATCATCAGTTAGTGCATGTGACAAATAATTTGGCTATTCTCCGATGTCCAGGTGTTTATGAGTAAAAAGTTTGCTACATATAAATCTACAAGGAAATGAAAGAATAAGTATGGTTTACTGTAGTGATATTCTAGTAATTCAGAATCTAGAAATCGTTATACCAGTAATCTCTGAATTTACTATAGCACAGTAGTAGAAAATGAATATTAATTGTATTAATACTGTTGTCAGTGGAAACTTCAGTTCTGGATATTCCTTCACAAATAAATATAGGAAACATATTTCTTTCACCATGTGGATGTCAGGTTGTCTTTATTATTTCTTCACCTCCTGATACTTTACTATTCTTTTCATTTAAGTTCAGTTTTCTTCTAAGTTTATTTTGCTTGTGATAATCATTTTTTCCAGTCTTCACTACAGCAATTATAAAGGAAATTCTGATATTTTATTTTTCTACTAACTTCTGGCTCTTTGGTCGCCACTATAAATCTATTTAAACTTTCCAATGACTTTAAATTTGTTAATATTTTTAAGTGGAACAAAAAGCTTTTGGGTATTCTTGTCAAGCGACAAAAAAGCAACAATTTCTCATTCTTTATTGAGGGGAAAAAAGTAAATTTAACTGATTATCCACTCCTCTGAGTAGAATGGATGTATTTTCACTGCCAGTTGTTGCAAAGATGCAATAATTTTCTCCTCTCTGGAAATAAAAATAACTATCAGATTCTGTTGCAAAAACTTGGATCATCATTAGAATATAGCAAAAAAACAACAACTATTTGCTATATTGTAGCAATCATTTGACCAAAAAATATCTTTTTAATATGTGTATAATAATTCTCACTTACCAACTGGGAACTCCTTCACTAAATTATACAGCACGATGTGGCTGTGGTGACTTAAGCAGTTCTGGCAATTCCAGTTACTATTGTTAAGCAAATGCTGCATGATTTGAATCCAACCTCCTGTGGGCTTCCCCTCTGATTTTGTCAGAAGCCAGCAGTAAAAATCACCAATTGTCCACAGACACTGCAATGTTGTAATTGTGAGCCAGTTGCCAAATGTCTGACTTGCTATCCTGTGACTGTGGGACCCTGTGATAGCCATAACTATGAGGACCCATCATAAATTCCCCTCATTCAGTACAGTCCTAATTTCAAATGGTTGCTTAATGGGTGAATGTTACACATATATATGAGTGTGGGTGTTGAGTAGGGCTTTGTATGCATGTAAATTTATTATGTACATATCTGTATGTGTGAATTGTGGAGAATGTTCTCTCTCTCTTTCTGAATGCAAATACGAAGATATATCTCTGAACTGAATGAATAGAATCCCTGAATTATTATACATCCTTCGCAGTGAGATGGGTGGCAAGCAAATTTAACAAAAGTGCAAGGACTAACATAATGATTAAGTATCTTCTTGTTAAATCCAAACTACTAGAGTTTTATTATTTATTTATTTATTTTTGTATTCTGTTCTAACTGGAGCATTTATCAGCATAATAATAGAATAGAATAGAATTTTATTGGCCAAGTGTGATTGGACACACAAGGAATTTATCTTGGTGCATATGCTGTCAGTGTACGTAAAAGAAAAGATACGTTCATCAAGGTACAACATTTACAACACAATTGATGGTCAATATATAAATATAAATCATAAGGATTGCCAGCAACAAGTTATAGTCATACAGTCATAAGTGGAAAGAGATTGGTGATGGGAACTATGAAACGATTAATAGTAGTGCAGATTCAGTAAATAGTCTGACAGTGTTGAGGGAATTATTTGTTTAGCAGAGTGATGGCCTTCGGGAAAAAACTGTTCTTGTGTCTAGTTGTTCTGGTGTGCAGTGCTCTATAGCATCGTTTTGAGGGTAGGAGTTGAAACAGTTTATGTCCAGGATGTGAGGGATCTGCAAATATTTTCACGGCCCTCTTCTTGATTCGTGCAGTATACAGGTCCTCAGTGGAAGGCAGGTTGGTAGCAATTATTTTTTCTGCAGTTCTAATAAGTGTTAGCTAAATCATTTCAGTGATTTTTTTTGTTAGCGCAAAATTTAAAGAATGTAATATTTGCAGTTCACCACCTGAAGTGCATATTTAAAAAGCCAAACATTCTGATTCCTTTTGATTTATTTGCATACTTACCCTGGTCTTCCATCACTTAGTCCCCTCCAATGGATGCAGACTGCTACAGTCAACAGCACAAGTTGTCCTTGATTGGAGTTGGAAGGAATATTTAGTCTAGACTGGGAATTGAACAAACATGCCAGAAAAAAGTAAAAAAAAGTAAAAACACTACTGCCACCCCACCTCTGATACTGTTTCCAAAACAACTTATATGGATCTATCCATGAATATACTGGACTCCAAATTCAACTCAATAGCGAAGTTAATTCAGAAGTATTTACTGGAAGCTATTAAGTGGAAGATACTTTTAAATAGGTTTGACAAATTTCTGAAAATTGATTGTTTCAAGTTAGTTAGACAAAATTCTCTTCAATTAGCACTTGGCATCCAGGAAATACTTTATTATCACATGAACATTACATTTAATTTATTTGTTTTTATCCCACCTTTATTATTTTTATAAATAACTCTAATGTCTAAGGCAGAACTAGAATGTGTGGTCTCTGTTTCTAACCTGGTGCCTTAACCACTAGACCAACAACAGATAACAACTCTAATTCAACAATAAACCACTTTAAGTAAGGTTCATGACAGAGTCTTTAACTTCTTACTGCAGAAGAGCAGTAACAGCATCACTTGGGTCACCAGGGATGGAAATACAGAATTTGATATTGTCAGCGTACTGCAGCTACCTCAATCCATGGTGATGGATGATCTCACTCAGCAGCTTCTGCAGATATTAAAAGGAGTGGAGAGAATATCGAGCCCTGTCGTATGCCACAAAATAGTGGCTGATGGCTAAACTTTTCTCTCCCTATTAACATGACTGGGACCGGCCATAGAGAAAGGAGCTGAGCCAGTGAAAAACCATGCCGCCCAGCCCTAGCCTCTATAGCTGATTCAAAGGATACCATGGTTGATGGTAAGGAAGACTGCTGAGAGGTCTAGGAGAGTGAGAATGGTTGCACTATCTCCATGCCGCTCTTGCCAGAGATCATCAACAAGAGCAACCAATGCCTCTATGACTTCTTTCAGATGAACTTAGGAAAGGCTAGCTTTATGAATGGCTGTGTGCAGGGGAAGGGAAAACCCAGAACTGGTAATCAAAGCACCCAGGAAATAATATATCCTTAAATTTCTGCAGAACTCCTAGTTTCAACAGCAGCACATTCCTTGCCAGCCAACCCACAGTTGAACTTGAGCTGGAAATAAATGGACTCAGTGATTAATACTATCTGTAGGGCTGACCACCAAAACCATGTGTGGAAGTGGCTACAATATGATACAAATTCTCATATACTGCCTATGCTTGTTCTTTAGAAATGATGCTGTACATAAAATAGCAAACAGCAAAAAATTAGAGGTTTTGAGGCAAAATATATGCATTTACATGTACAATTTGTTTATACAAACAGTACTAACAAGTTAGTAGATTTCACCAGTGCATAATACTGTTTCAAGCATTATGGCTATTGCTTTTTATTGAATGTCAAGGTGTAATAATGTTACAAAAAACCTAACACGGGTTTTGGGTACCACAGTGTATTTTCATTTTTTTTAAAGTGTCTTGAGATAAAGTGCACATCTAATCCCCATTCTTTTGATTCTCCTAAAGCAGAAGGTACATGTATTAAAATTTCATGAGTTAAAGCTAAAATCCTGGGAGATGGCATAAATCGTAGCTTTAAATATCCAGCTTTGGCATATACGTGGTTTTAATCTGCATTTGGTGTTCAGCCATTGAAGAGGGACTCTTTCAAAAGAGTTTTCTAAATGTATGAGAGCTACAAATTTATGCAATAATATGTGAAGTGCTTTATTGGCATTAGACCCAGATCCATAAAAAAGGCACTATGGCAGCAGTTCAGTCAATCAGTCTCAGAACTGGTATCTTTTTGTGTCTGTCTTATGTCAATAAACAATGGCTGTATCTAAGAGGCTAAATGCTTTATTCATAATGCATACTTATATTTACTGCAGTATTTGTAATTGGAGTATCTGGAATGACAGGAATCAGAGACCAAAGCATTCCCTACCATTCTTTCTCATTTTCAAAAATTTACAATCACAAGGACACAAGTAAAAGATCTCTTACTTTGGGAACTCCCTGGGGTTTTAAACTACTGTACTATGTTTTCTGGCCACAAACATGATTATTATCTGATGAATAGTACTTTGGAAACTGTCTCAAAATGGTTCAAGCAAGCAGTTTTCCTTAAATCACCCCATTTTTTTCAAAAGATCAGTAATATCTGTTGGTAAATATTTCTGGGAGGAAAAAATATTTCATGATTTAAAATGTTTTGAATCGATTTGAAATGAATGCAATATATGAGTGATAATTTACAACTTATGTTACTATTCACAAGGAATCTACAAAGAGTTGGTCACTGCTACTATACCTACAAACCAATCACTGAACTATATCCGACTTGCTCCTTTCACTTTCCTAATCATGAGTCATGTTGCTCTTCAGAGTAGCAATTTTTACTTTGTATACTTAAAATCTGTTTGGCCATCTGTAAAAGCAGCTAATATATTTAAAATAGCTCTGAAACATGTATTGCATTTGTCCATCACTTCAGGATATTGAGATTTCTCTCACATCAGATGAAGTCACTATAAATTGTATTATATGTAGTCTAGAGAAGAAGATGATGTCTATCATTCAATGAGATCATTAAACAATTAACATATGGAATATATATTCTGCTAGAACATCTCACTTCACCTAAAGAAGAAAGCCAAAGTGATGAAATCTCCAGCTCAAACTCTTACCAGCTTCTAGGTTTTCTATAAGAGGGTGTGATGGCTCAATTATTAAACACACAGAGGATGTCAGCTGGAAAGCTGACAGTCTGGATTTGAGACCTAAGTACTGTGTGACAGAGTGAACTGCCATCCTTGCCCCAGCTGCTGCCCCCTTAGCAGTTTGAAAGCATGCAAATGTGAGTAGATAAATAGGTACCACTTTGGTGGGAAAATAACAGTGTTCCATATGCCTAGGGCTATAGTCATGCTGGCCACATGACCACGGAAATGTCTTTGGACAACGCTGGCTCCCTCGGCTAAGAAATGAAGATAAGTGCCCCCTAGAGTCGGACACAACTGGACAGGAGAAATCTTTACCTTTATGTTTTCTATGGAAATAAATGTATTTCACTAAAAATAAAAAAAACCCCAGCATATTGTTTTGATTTGCACTTCTCTCAAGATGAATGAATCAAAGGCATCTGTGGTCCTAGGGATGTTTAACTTCTTTCAACCCAATTCAGTTTCTGATTACATTCTGAATGTACAAGCAGAATAGAAACTAAATTCCATTTAAATAACCCCCCTCTCCTGATGATAGTGTGAGTGTAACAATGCAAACATTATTAATATGCATTACATTACTTGATCTGTTCTAGTGCTATGAAGCCAGCTTGTACATCAAGATGTTGCAAGCTGTGTATGCGAAATTATGTTTTTATCTTTCTATATACACAGATGGATATTGTTTTATGGCAAGATATATAATGCATCTCTAGTTAAGATTCATAATAAGTATTTTGTCTTAATTCCTGTACCAACTTGACAATATCATTATGAAGATAGTGAGGAAAGCCCCACCCCCTCCTAGAGAATGAAATATTTTGGGGAATATTAAAAGAGTTGGAATATTATATTTCCCCAAAGGAAAAATGGAAAAACATGTTTTAGAGGCAGAAAGCAGCCACCAGTCTTTCTTAATAGCCTACAGCGGATGCCCATTAAGAAATCCTGGGCCAAGCCTATTCACAAACAATGCACCTCCATCTCCAGTGTTGGGATTAAAATTTACATCCTTCCCCCACCCAGATTCTAACGACAGGACCTGATTTTTTAGGACATAAAAGGATAAACCCACCACCATTGGAATAGCAAAAGATATCAGGCTTACTACATTACACAATCCCTGCAGCATTTCAGAAACTGTACAGAAACACTTGCACTCATCAAGCCAATTTTTATTTATTTATTTTATATATGTAGGTATCATACAAAAAGATTATATAGTAAATAAACACATATATGGGTAAATATAAGGAGGTATAAGCATATATATAGGAAGAAGAAAAGAAAAAACAATAGGACAGGAACGGTAGGCACGTTTGTGCACTTATGCACGCCCCTTATTGTCCTCTTAGGAATGGGGTGAGGTCAATAGTAGGAAGTTTTTGGATAAAACTTTTAGGATTATGGGAAGAAACCACAGAGTCAGGTAAAGTATTCCAAGCACTGATGATTCTGTTACAGAAGTCATATTTTCTGCAATCTAATTTAAAGCAGTTGACATTAAGTTTAAATCTATTAGTTGCTCTAGTATTATTGCAATTAAAGCTGAAGTAGTCTTTAACAGGAAGGACATTACAATAGATGATTCTGTGAGTTAAGCTTAGGTCTTGTCGAAGGCGACGGAGTTTCAAGTTTTCTAAGCCTAGGATTTCAAGTCTGGTGGGATAGGGTATTTTATTGTTTTCAGAGGAATGGAGAACTCTTCTTGTAAAATATTTCTGGACACGTTCAATTGTATTGATGTCAGAGATGTGGTGAGGGTTCCAAACTGGCGAGCTGTATTCTAGAATTGGTCTAGCAAATGTTTTATATACTCTGGTTAGTAGTATGGTGTTTTTGGAAAAGAAGCTACGCAAAATTAGGTTTACAACTCTTAGAGCTTTTTTGCTATGTAGTTACAGTGGGCTTTGGCACTTAGATCATTTGACATGAAAACTCCAAGGTCTTTGACGGGATGGGGGTCGTCTGTAAGGTAATGTCCATCTAGTATGTATTTAGTTTTTGGGTTCTTTTTTCCTATATGTAAGACTGAGCATTTGCTGGTTGAAATTTGGAGCTGCCAATTTTTAGACCAAGCTGATAGATGATCAAGGTCATTTTGAATGATAGAAGTATTGTCTGTGGTGTTAAATAGTTTGACATCATCAGCAAAGAGAACACAATTACTTGAGATGTGGTCACAGAGATCATTAATGTATAGTATATTGGTCAGCTGTCCCAGAACTGCACACTGTGGTTCTGTTCATCAATAAACTTTCTTTCCAATCAGTCTCCATTTTATCTCCAGTGCCTTTCTCCCAGCTTGGAACTGAACCAGATGGATTTTTCTTCCTCCAATTGTTAGGCAGTACAATTTAGTTGCATTACACCATGGTGTTAAATAACACAAGAGAGAATCTTCCTTTAGCTTATTTGTAAAGCAAGGTTCTCCTCCCTACTATTTAAATAGACTGAATACATAGCAATTAAACACAGTTTTAGATCACTGCATGACATTTACGACACCGAATAGCATGAAAATGTCATTTATTATCATCTCAATGCTTTATGGTATGTTTCCTTTTACAGTTTCCTTATTCAAGAAATTTTAAAGTTGCTTCTGGAGAGAAATCAGAATTACAGAAAGAGTAGAGTGCCCCACCAGAGATCAAAAACAACATTCCTCATGTTGGGGCCTTAGGAATTCTGAAACTGTTGCTCCCAATACCTTTTAAAGTTGGCATGAAACTGCAATCAATAGTGAACATAGAAAAGTAATTAGAATGGCTCATGAACAGGGGATTCTCATGCTGCAATAGAACAATGAATGAAATATATATTGGGAGGGTTTATTCCTACAGAAAGTCTGTTTTTAAAAACTTCCTGTTTTTGTTGTGGTTCAGTTACTTTTGATTTTTTTGTATGGACATTATGTTGAAAGGATTACCTGTCATCAATATAGTAACTGCTTTTCTGAGTTCTTGTAAATTTATTTTCACAGTAACAATACACTATCTGGTTGTTTCATTTTCTACTGTCCTCTTTTTGCTTTTAATTTTTTATCTCATCTTCACATTGTTTCCAATATTTTCAAAAGCGTTAGCTTTTATATTAGTATTCCCTCTGTCCCAGTAAGCAGTTTGGGTTTGTTTCATCTGGTACTGAAGTATTTGTTCGTCTCATGGTCTAAGGTATTCTCAACAATTTTCTCCAACAGCAAAATTCATTTTTAGCCAACTTTCACAGTCATATGATCCAAGATGGCGCCACCGAAGGCTGCCTCAGTGAAATGCTCTCCCATTGAGGACCTGTATACTGCACGAATCAAAAAGAGGGCTGTGAAAATATTTAGACCCCTCACATCCTGGACATAAACTGTTTCAACTCCTACCCTCAAAACGACGCTATAGAGCACTGCACACCAGAACAACTAGACACAAGAACAGTTTTTCCCCGAATGCCATCACTCTGCTAAACAAATAATTCCCTCAACACTGTCAAACTATTTACTAAATCTGCACTACTATTAATCTTCTCATCGTTCCCATCACCAATCTCTTTCCACTTATGACTGTATGACTGTAACTTTGTTGCTGGTAATCCTTATGATTTATATTGATATTGATTGTTTCTTGATTACTTATTTGTAGCCTATGACTATCATTAAGTGTTAAGTGTTGTACCTTGATGAAGGTATCTTTTCTTTTATGTATATTGAGAGCATATGCACCAAGACAAATTCCTTCTGTGTCCAATCACACTTGGCCAATAAAAAAATCTATTCTATTCTATTCTATATTCCTATTTGGAAAACCAGATTTCTATCCATGTTATGTTCCTTAATGTAATCAAGTTATCTGAGGAAATGCTTAATTCCTCCCCACTCTTTTAACCTCAGCCCATACCACTCCATAGCATGCAACTGGTAATGGGGCAAAACACCCAGAGCTGACTAAGGAGATAACTGTATGCTATGGACAACTCTTCTCAGTTTAGCATGTGCCAAATTTAATCAGAAGTACTATGCTGAAATGTACTTGCTTGACTCTCTGTCAAGATATAGTATAGGTATCTCTGATGATGAAGCATCTCGAGGCAGATGGCACCATAATCTAGTACAATAACCATATTTCAATATCAGAGCCTAAGGACCTTCCCCAAAATACCCTAAGGAATTTTGATGTATGACAAAAGAACCACAGTTTCGGGGAAAAAAGGAAGTCCAGTTGCCTTTTGAAAAAACACCGTTGGGACAACCATGACCTGGATGACTGAGAATTCCATAGACAGAGGCCTATTTGTAACACAGCAAAAATGTTCCTTTACATGTCATGTTTGTAACGATATATCCGAGCGGACGGCATCCTTGAACTCATGCCAAGCCCGGTGCCACCTACCAACTCTCTATAATCAAGAGATCGTGACTCAAAGGAAGCTTTTTTTTTTCCCCGAGAAGCTCCTCCCCCTGGCCGCTGTCACACCCACTCATTAAACAGTGTCGCCAGACGTCGCCTCGAAGTGCAGCAGTGGGTAGGGCGAGTAACGTGGCCTTCCCCCCCCTCCCCACAGTCACGTGTGATTTCCCTCGTCCCCCTCCCTCCCACTCCGCGCTGCCCTGTTGCCGTTTGAGCTGTTCGCCCAACAGGAGGGGGAGGAGCGAGAATTTCCGCAGCGATCTCGTGCGTCACTGCTGTTTCTCCCTCTTGCCCGCCCTCCCTCCGCCTCCATCATCCCCCCCCCTCATCCCAGCGAGTCCCGCGCTGGCTGCCTGGCCAGCCCATTCAGTTCATTTAACCGCCGCCGCCGCCGCCAACGGTCGCTGGCAGCTGCTCCTTGCGTCTTTCCCGGTTCCATCCGGTTGAGAGGGAGAAAAAGGTAAGGAATGAATGAGGAGGTCCCGCTGCCCCCGGACGGGAAGGCAACCTTGGGTCAGATGGCCGGTGTAGCTGAGCGGGACTCGAGGGGCCGCATCGTTTCTTTTCCATTTCTCCCCGCCGCTCCGGGTCCTGTCCTCTCCCGTCCTCCATCCTTCCTTCCTTTTCCTTATTGGCTGCCTCTTGGTCCCTTTCCTGTGCCGTGAGCCTGGATAGCTCACCCAGACGACCGTGAAGCCCTAATTTAAATGTGTTCGTGTTGCTTCGGTCCTTTACGTGTATTCTTGCCCCGCAGAAGTCATCCCGAGACCCCCCCAGGGCAAGCGTTGGTTTTACGAAGCCCGAGCAGAAGACGAAGGCTCGGGTGGGATTTTTCCGATGGGAATGGGGAGGGGGGGATTCTCCCCTCATCAGCACGGATGATGTTACCTAGTTTGGGTAATGAAACGTCTGCAAGGAAACAAGCGACCTCGGAGAGCACCAAGGACCCCTCTAGTCAACCCTAAACTACCAATATTCTCCTTTACTGATGCTCCCTTATTGATTCTCCTCTCTCCTTTAGCCAACTGGGAAAACTGGTACTTGCTAAGTGCCTGATTCCGAGGGCAGCATCATCATAACCATAATAATAATAATAATGATGATGATGATGATGGCTTTTTGATTTGTAGCAACCTTTCAAACCGGATTATTTAAGTCCCTCAATACAGTTATTGCATTTTTAGGGTTTGTTATGTTTGTTGCTTTCATTGTTGTCACTCTGGCTTTGCCCCCCCCCCCAACTTCTGGATAGCTCAGTCTTTCATTAAAACAATGATAATAGAGCTTCTTGTGCTTGAGAACAGTTTATATTTCATTGTGGTAGTTGGGCTTAAAATTCTCAGGTAAATTTGGAAATGTAGAATTGGGAAAATATCTAACTAGAAAGTTTTATAAGACCAACCGGCTAAGAAATTTATTGAGATTGGAGTAGTTTTTGTAAGATATTTCTAGAACATTTAAGAAGCTTGCATTGGATTAATATAAAGTCTGAAAGTGGTAGACTAATATTTAAAATAGATCATAATGTCTACCTTCTAGTAGGGACCATCATACAGCAAATGTATGCTATAGTTAGGCCATATCTTTGGATACTTTTTCAAGCTTCATTCCAATTACCAAAAAATGTAAATGTTTGGCAAATTCAAGCATTAATTATCTATAATTGTATTTGTTGTCAGTAACCATAATTTTTCTCTATAGAATTTCTCAGTATTGTTTTCAGACTTCATTACTATATTGTTAAGTAAAACCTGTTCCAGTACAGATTTTAAAAAAATGAATTTCAGGATTTAGACAGACTTTGACAGGGAGCTGTGTGGTGACCTAGTGGTGGAGCATCTCTCCTCACAATCAGGAGGCTGGAAGTTCAGTTCTAGAGGAGCAGATATTTCTCTCTCTGGGCGCAAAGAAAAGTATCTGTTGCAAACTCAGCGTAGGCATCAGGAAGGGCATCCAGCCAGTAAATGCTCAGCTCCATTCAGTCACCTTGATTCCATCCCAATGCAAGGGGATTACAGGGTCATTAAAAAAAAAAGACTGGACTTTTGCAATCTTGTTATCCTGGAGAAACCCCTGAAACAGATCTCAGGGTACTCCTGCATTAAAAAAATTATCTTCAGTTCACACTGTTAATGTGATTTGTGAACTGAATTGTGGCATGTAAAAATTTCCACGATTGCAGTTACTAGCATTGAGCAAAATTAAAACACAATGTTTTTCCATCACAATCTTGTGAATTGTGACCACTCATGAAACCCTCATCAGTCGTGATCATGTCAAAGAAGGAATGTAACATATGATTTACTACATTGTCAGTCAGCTGTTTTTGATAAATTATATTTCTTTCATAAATCAAAAATATTTTATAAGTACTGTATGGGCACCCATTAACTGATTAATATTCAGTGTTTGATTTTTTTTTAAAAAAAATCAAAGCTTTTCCTGCTATTTTAAAATAAGAATCCATTTGGCATGAGATATAAAATCTTTTCCTTTCCACTAAAGCTCAAATATTTTGTACTGCCTTTAGTGCTAGAAATACCATAAGAATCTTATTATAGTGGTGCTTACTAACCATTTGTTCAGTGACTTTTTGAAAGAGATAGCAGCACTGAACAAATGATACTTATGCCTTCAGCAGTCTCAGTCAGCCACTGCCACTCTTTGGTCTGTACTTTAGTTTCAGTGGCATTGGGGCTTCCACTGAAGAGTACTACCTCAATCCAGTGCAAAGCACCAGCCACCTCCGCTGGCCTTGCTGTGCGTAAATGACCTTTGCCTATATGAGGCAGTTGCTGGCCATGTCAGGCCTACTCCTCAAGCTAATCAAGTTTTCAAAATTGTGTGCATCCTAGCGATGCTTTGGAAGGTTTCTGAGAAGGCCTCATGTAATTTGTAGAATGGTGGGCATGGCGTCTCGTGAGGTTTCAGAAGTTCTTAGAAGTCTTCCAAAGCATCACGAAAACAACACACTTGATTTGAAGAATGGTCTACATTGCCTTGGGAAGAAAGCCTGGAATGGCCAGCAGCTGTGTTACATGGAGCCAGGGCTGGTGCTCCTCAGTGGGAAGAAGACAGGGAAGTTTATTTGGGATGGCAGAAACATGGAATGCAGGACAATGAGGATGGCTGGGGCTTTGCAGAGGTAGCTGGCTGCAGAGCAGGTCTTGAGGTGGCACTCCTCAATGGACCAGTGGTGCTGGGGCTGAAATAGAAACTTGGGGTACCAGTGGCTGCCTAAGACTGCTGAAATCTTTGGACCAACCCCAGGGACACTACCATTGCTACCACTGCCAATGAGTGCTGCTGGGCAGGGCAACCAAAATAGCAGACATGGGGGAGAGATTAGTGAGTGGGAGGAGTTCAAGAAAATAGAATAGAATAGAATAGAATTTTATTGGCCAAGTGTGAATGGACACACAAGGAATTTGTCTTGGTGCATATGCTCTCAGTGTACATAAAAGAAAAGATACGTTCATCAAGGTACAACATTTACAACACAATTGATGATCAATATATCAATATAAATCATAAGGATTGCCAGCAACAAGTTATAGTCATACAGTCATAAGTGGAAAGAGATTGGTGATGGGAGCTATGAAACGATTAATAGTAGTGCAGATTCAGTAAATAGTAAAATACAGTGTCTTTATCAAGGCTTGAGGCTTGGAAGAGACCAAGCCAGGACTGTCTTGCATCAGAGTGAATCCTTGCCTAATATCTGCTGGGATTCGGTTAATAATAACAACGGGACTGCTGAGATTTCTGTCACTAAGCAATGTAGACATGTGATGTGCTTTACAACCATATTGCTTAGCAGCAGAACTTCAGGTCCCAGTTATTGTCATAACTCAAGTACTACTTTATTCCATATGGCCTTGATTTAATTTATGGATAAAAAAGCAACTATATTATTATTTTAAAACTATAAGAAAAGTAGTATTTTCCTTTCTTTTATTTTCTTTCCCCTTTCTCTTCATTTCTGTTTTTTGTTTTTTTACTGCTTTGTTCATCTAGTTTTTGTGATTAATAATGATACATAGTGATTTGGTTGGCAACTGTTACTATTTGTATTGCTTTAATTATTATTTTTTATTGATTTAATAATTAATGAGAGCCAGTTTAGTATAGTGGTTAACACATCAGGTTAGAAATCAGGAGATTATGAGTTTCAGTTTCACTTTATGTACAAATCCAGTTCGGTGACCTTAGCCGAGTCACTTTCTCTCAGTTCTAGGAAGGAGACAATGGCAAACCACTTCAGAAATACCTTTCCAAGAAAATTGCAGGGCAATTTCAAAAAATCAGATGATTAAATGGAAGATGATAATAATAATAATAATAATAACAACAGCAACAACAACAACAACCTAGGATGCTGGCAGCAACCCATATCAACCATCAGTGCCAGTCAGTGATATTTGTGATACATTTTTAAATGTTCAGTTGACTGAGTTTCATATTTAATGAAGAGATAATAATAACAATAATAATTAATATTATTAATATTATTAATAATTAATAATGGTACCATGTCCAAGAATTTTACAAAACACATCAAGAAATTGCAGCTTCCTGCAACACCAGCGGAATTGCAAAAAACCTGCGCTACTTGGAACATCGTATATCTTAAGAAGGTACTTGGTTGATATCTAGGACACTGGCAGCAACCCGTAACAATCATTAGCACCAGTCAATGGTATTTGTGACACATTTTTAAATGTCCAGTTGACTGAGTTTCATGTTTAATGAATAATAATAATAATAATAATAATAATAATAATAATAATAATAATAATTGATACCCGTTGTCATTGGGGCACTTGGTTCCATGTCCAAGAATTTTATAAGATACATCAACAAATTGCAGCTTCCTGCAAGAACACCAGCAGAACTGCAAAAAACTGTGGTACTTGGAACATCGTACATCTTAAGAAGGTACTTGGTTGATACCTAGGACGCTGGCAGCAACCAGTATCAACCATTAGCACCAGTCAATGGTATATGTGGTACCTTTTTGAATGTTCAGTTGACTGAGTTTCATGTTGATTATCATGATGATGATGATAATAATAATAATGCTTTAACATTTTAAAGAAAGATAATGAGATTGAATAAAGCATTGTTTCATTATGTTAATACACTGAAGCTTGATTTCTTTGAAATATTTAAATGTGTTTCTTCTTCAGTAATTAAAAAGGTACATATTCTCTTCAGTCAAGCCAGGTTTTGTTTTATATATATATATTTGGGAGCAATAATGAAATATATTGTCACCACTTTTTTCATTTATAATACAAGTGTCTGTTTTAATTTACTTCAAGGGAATTGAGATTATTTGGGAGAAAAAGTAGCCCGGGTATCAATATTTGTGGCCACATTTGTACATATAGCTGTAGACAGCTGCAATATATTGGATTGGATATAGCAGCACATGTGCTTAGTTAGGTAAAAAATAATTAAGGTAATACTACGATATAATGAGAGCACTACTACCAAGACAGTGGCACATTTGAGAGAATAGAAAGGCAGTTTATGGACATACATTCTCTTTAGGGAATATTTTTGTGAGTTTATCTTATAATGACCTTGCTTCCAAGAGTCTAAGCTTGTTCCCAGTATCTTCCTTCCAGCTTTATGTACATTCCTTGATCTTGTTTTATGGCTGAGCTGATAGAGTTCATGGTTTGTAAGTCCCTGGGTAGGTTATAAGGAAAGGGGATGTTTTTTGTTTTTGTTATCCTAACTGCAGCACATTTTTCTCCTTTATAATATTATAGCATAATTATATAATATATATAATAATATTATATAATAGTATCAGGTAAGACCAATGTTCCTTTTTTAAAAAAATCTTGAATAATAGATATGTTGTGAAAGCATAGAACAACTTATCATGTACTTCAATATTGTATGCCTTTAAATATTAACTAACGGGGGGGGGGGGATTTTTTTTGGCCATGCTGTGACTTCCATTTGTTTTTAGCTATCACTGAAATAAAGCTTTAAGAAAACCTTGGTGAGAGCAGAGTCTGGGATATGGGGGATGAATGCTGAGAATCTGGATTCTGCATTTGGTGGTAGTGGAGTTGAAAGAGGCGGGTTATTTGAGTGGTGGTGGTTGCATTTAGGATGGCATGGTGACTGCAAAATCATCCATATTGCGAAGAGAACAGCCAGTAAATTGTTGGAGTAAATTGTTGGTAAATTGTTGACTGAAAATAAGAGATGCTGCTGATTAGGGAAGAGAAGAAGAGGTTAGTAAGAGAACACTTTCCTCTAAGCCAGTGGTTCTCAACCATTTCTTTACCATGGACCCTTCACCATTAAAGATCCTCTTTAAATACCTTTTGTGGTCACGGATCACCAAGACTTAACTCAAGATTTAAATCATAACATTTCTTCAAGCCCTCACAGACCCTCTGTGATGACATTGTGGCCCCGCAGGGTTCCGTGGACCACAGATTGAGAATCACTGTTCTTAGCAGACTACAAGAATGACAGCATAAGTGGAGTTGAGGACTTCGAAAAAGTTTCATTAAATTAGGATTGTGATGGGTCTGTACTGGAGGCTACATGTTAGATCTGATATCATGTAAAATAGAACCAGTTTGGTCTCGTGATTAAGGCACCAGGCTAGGAACCAGGAGATTGTGAGTTCTAATACCACCATAAGCAAGAATGCCAACTGAGTGACTTTGGGCCAGTCACTTTCTTAGCCACAGAGTCAGACTCAGTTGAAAAGTCAGTCAGTCAATTCCTTTAGTGACCAAATGAATATTTAATATTAAGTCCTTTAGTCGATCCTTGCCTAAAAAAAATGTACAATAATGATTATACACCTGTGAATATTAAGGATAAATGTAACCCATGCATGAGCAGAGTACAGTGATCATCTACAGTTTCCTAAGTTTATAAACTGTTAATTTTGAGTTTCTACCTGAATAAGGTACACATAACATACCGTATGTTTTATGTCACTGTAATTTTTGATTTGTTTAGACCCTATGCATGTATTTACCAAGATTATTTTGCAATTCATTATAATAAATGGGCTTGAACTTTAATCTCATAAGATTTTTCAAAATTCTTAAATAATTGAAAGTGTATTTTTGACCTTTTTCACAGTATAAATTACTTCTTTTACTTTAGTATCTTTCACATATAACTACAGACCACAATTATCAGATGGATTATAAATTAAAATTTATGATAACATGATTGTGCATGTGTTTTTTTAATTTAAAGTACTTTGTATTTGGAATAATATTTTCAATCAATATTTCTTTTTAGCTTTAAAATATGAATTATGTTGGACAGCTTGCTGGACTTCTGGTTACTATGAAGGAGTTGTATAAAGGCATTAATCAAGCTACACTTTCAGGATGTATTGATGTAATTGTAGTTCGGCAGCAAGATGGTACCTACCTATGTTCACCATTCCATGTCCGGTTTGGAAAACTTGGTGTCTTGCGTTCAAAAGAGAAAGTGGTGAGTACCATGAATGTCAGAGACTAGGAAAATAAATACCTTTCTTTTTTGCCAGTTGTAGGTACAATGTAAATTATGCTGTTATTGGGGTACATCATTTTTCTAGATTCAATAAATACTTGTAGGATAGGCCTTGTTATACTATAGAAAAGTTCTGTTCAGTTACCCAGTATGGTCAAATAGAGGTCCTTAGAAGTCAGGCCATGGAAAGCATAACTATAAAGGGCATAAACATCAGCTATATAATGGTGTAACTGATGCATTCCACAATCATAACTATTAACAATTGCATCAAAGAATGAGATATGATATTAAATGCAAGTTAAGCATAGGTACAAGTGGGGAATGCAATATATAAGGATAGCATACTATACTTATATAAATATATAACAAAGCCACTATTCTGAGATATATAAAGTTCTGGTTCTTCCATTTCAACAAAAAACTTTGGAAAGAATCAAGAATAAAATAAAGTGATTTAGGAACTGAAACAGAGATTCATGTGGATGGGGCAGTAGCAATTAAAAAGAAATATAGAAATTTGTAGAATCATGTGGAAAGTAGAAACAATGCATGTAAAATTTGTAGCATTTTCCCAATATTAGAATTTATATACTGTATTGTGTTTGAAACACTGTTTTCTTAATTAAATCAAGGAATCATTTTCTCGATAATTTAAGAGGAATCATTTTAAGAGCAAAAATAGATCTGTTAAATTGTCAGGAATCCTTGACAACTTTTATTTATTTGTTTGATCTTTATGTATGCATCACAGATTATTTATGAACAACTTGAAAAAATCAGATCTTAATGTGGTTCCTAGAGGGTATGACATTGCATTTTGCCATTAAGATAAAAGAATTAATCAACTAGTTGCAAAATACAAAATATTTCCTTTATTCTTTCATTTGGCCTGCTTTACTGCCATTTCTTTCAAGAGGCGGCTATTGATGCTCCTGCTTTTCTTTGTGTTAATTTACATAGTCTTGTATTTTAATCTTTTTAAACTACTATTGTGCTTATTTTTGGTTCTTTTGTTGTATTTTTTTGTGTTTTAACTTTGTTCACCACTCAGAGTGAGTTGAGCAGCTCTATAAAATTACCAATAAATAAATAAACATGGTATATTGGTAATTCTTTTGTTTCAATGGTTTGAATTAAAATAATAATATATTTATTAAATATAAACATATTTTCAGGCATATTTTTATTGCAGCAAGTATTCTATTGTATTTTTTTACAGATCGATATTGAAATCAATGGAGAAGCAGTTGATCTTCACATGAAACTGGGTGATAATGGAGAGGCCTTCTTTGTGCAGGAAACAGAAGAAAAATTTGTAAGTCATCTAACAAATGTACCTTCATTCCAGTTTTAATATTTGGGCAGATGTTTGCTTTTTATTTAGAAAAAATAGTTTTTTGCAAACCAACTGAATATTTCAACCTTTATCTTTTATCATTTTCTTTCCTTTTAATTCCATCTCTCACTTAACTTTTATTTTATTTTCCCTTTCTCTTATTTATTTTTGTTCGTGGATGTTTTTAGTCCCTTATACATTCTCTCTTTCTTTCACACATAACATGAGATACCAATCAAAGAATATTCAGGAATATTAAAAAAATAACTCAAAACAGTAATAAAATATATTAACACGAGACAGTAATTAAAAATAGTCATGAATACAAGTAAACAATACAGCGAAGAAAGACCTTAATTCATTTTTTCTATTTAGGGACCCTTCTGAGAGGATAGTGGATAGATCCCTTCAAAGCTAGTAAACATTATTAGCACACTCCCAATTAGGTCTGCATTGAAGTCCCATCCTATGGAGGTTTTTGACTATCTTACATAGATAGAGCATGAAATGTGGTAATGCATATAGATGTGGTATATGCATTCATCAACCATTTTCCTGCTGTAGAAGAATTTTGAAAATATTTCTTCTGTTCTTGTTAGTTTTTTATTATGAATCCCATAGTTTTAATTTTTTATTATGAATTCCATACTTCATCAGACCATAATGATTAACAATTATTGAGGATTTGCATATAAAACTAAACAGTGGTTAGAAAAACATGTCCATTAGTTTTATTAGGCAAGTATACTTTTCATTATGAGAAAAAAGACAGTTGGTATCCACATCTTAGTGAATGTCTATACAAACACATCTTCATTTGAATGTGGGCATGAAAAGTTAACTTGTACATTCCCATATATTAATATATACGAATAATAATTTTAAATGACTATCACAGCTCAAACATACATTTTTTCCTGGACATCACAATATATACTTCTATATCTGTTTCTATTGTCCTCAGTGTTAATTTTGAGTTAAATAATGTAATAATTTCATAGAATATATTAAACGTATAAAATTCATGTTCACCTAAATGATTTTTAGGAAAATGTTCCAGCCTATCTAGCAACATCACCAATACCAACAGAAGATCAGTTCTTCAAAGGAAATGATGACAATTTGATGAAGTCAGGTGAAAATGAAACAATAGAAATTCCACAAATTGTAGAAACAGAGCCTTTTTTCCCTTCTGGGTCAGTGAAGAAAAAGAAACGAAGAAAAAGAAAATGTAAACAAGATGTAAAAAAAGAAGAGCAATTCTCTTCTCTAGGAGCTGAGGAAATCTTTGAAATGGAAATAAGTTCAGATGATGATAGGTGTATTCAGCCTTTGAGGTAATATTTTTTAAAGTTCTGTTTGGTTAGACTGTCATATTGTAAACAGTTCAGTAACAATCTTTCATTTATATTATATAAAGTCCTAAAAGAATAGTTTTTTATTTTATTAATTCAACTCATTAGAAAACTGTATAAATTTAATTTATCTTTCAAAATTCATATTCAGAGTAGTAATAATAACTTTAAAAGTAGCTAATGGAATAAGTAATGAGCAAGATTAGATACCAGTAGGTATGTTTGCTACATAAAACAGATTTTGTAAGTGCTTTAACGTGAAAATTTATTACTTTTACTATCAAATAAGAAAAATGAAAAGGTAATCTTTCCATAAGGATGCAACTTTAAATAATTTATCTAGTTAACTATTTCTGAGTAACTAAGTAACTGAGTAACTGAGTAACTAAGTAACTATTTCTGAAACTTCGTAAGGATTACAATTGAAATCTAAAATTTCTATAAAGATCCTTATATTTACAACAATTAATGTAGATCTTTTCTGCATAAATGTTAGACTATATTAATGCATATTAAAAGCAGGTGTATATATAGGCTATTTTTCAAGATCCACTAAGAAAACACATGGTTAAACACAAGTATTATAAAGCCCCAAATATGCATCATTCTGTAGAGATCTTTGCTGTATAAACTTGAAAGTATATCAAGGAACAAAGACAATTACTGATCTTTCAAGCTTTGATCTATTAAAAAAATGTATCTAAAACATAGAATTGTTAACTGAATTGCTGATATTGGGATGAAAGTGTCTACCAGCTTACCCTTTTTCCCATGTGAATTATTATTACTTTAATGCTGTCATTTAATACTAAATTAAAGTTCCTTTAATACATAAATTCTATGTTACAGAAGCCCTGCAGATTCTCCACCAAAGATTGAAGAATATAAAGATATGTTGATTTACCCTTCAAAGGATGATTACCCTTTATCAGACGGAGACTGGTCTGTTTCAGAGAAGTAAGTCATCTTCATGTATCATTCTTTTATGAAAATGATATTGAAGAGTTAAATATTTTTCACATAAAGTCTGCAGAAGGAAAATAATTTGGTTAGTAACTGTGGGCTGCCTCTACTTTTTGGTATTGTTAGGGATCATGCATTTTGAAACAGAAACTTTTCTGACAGAGCAGCTCTTTAACTGTAGGATTTTTTTAAAAAAAAACATGGGCGCTTTTCATATATCCTTAAATTCTCTTACAATTCAACTTCCCTTTTCTTGTTAACTCAGAAGCAGCTTAGGTGTCCGTGGATGTGGAGAACATGAGAAAACATATATGATAACATTATGATGCAAATTCTGCTTCTTATGTGTTATATTGCAATGCAAATATGAAAGGACAAAATAAATGTTGTTTTTCAAGCATGGGCTACTTCACATAGACTAAGTGAAAGATAGGATTCTTTTCCTTTTTTTCTAATATCTACCCATTGTAGAAAATAATAGAATTGAAAAGTTGGTGAGTCCTACAGGAAGGAAGGCAGATTTTTTTTTTGTTTACCAGCGTATAAGGTATCTAGTCTACAAACTGCATGCAATATGCAAGCCACATGTCCTTTGTTGTGTCTCTCAGACTTCTTTTTAAAATCTAGTGCAGGTTTTGGAAGCATGATCGTTTTCTGAAAAGAAGGACTTAATTTGGTCTCCTAAATGTGCCTTCCATAAAAATCGGCCTTTGCAAGCCAGTTTTAAAAATATTATAGTTTTCCTGTCCACTCCTGATCTACAGGCATGCAAAAGATGACCATTCTTGATCTACAGTATTGGCAAAGGGTTTAAATGCCTCATCCATCAAGCATGCCTTCCAATGTAGTCTATTTGAGAACAGTTTGACACAATCACGGCACAATCACGGCACAATCTAGACTATAAAGAATAACTAGGAAAGATGTTTTAAACAAATAAGTGAACTAGATCCTAAGAAGATCCCAAGATAACAGAGCATGTATTCTGATATCAAGATGCATATTCATCGTTTTTGAATCATCATGATTAGATTATATGATTATATTCAAAATTCATAGTGTAGGGCACATTTCAAGGCCCATTGATCTCTTTTCGCTGCCCGTTCCAACTATGTGGATAGTTATAAAAACAAAAAATATTAGTTTCGAGACTGAAAGAGAGGCTGAGCAGAAGAATAAAGGAATCTAGCCAATTTCATCTTTTCCTCCCAAAATAAGTTATATTTCAGTGTAAATTATGTGTAATTTTCAGTCATAGCAATCAAGTGATTTTTTTTCATAGCTTCTGAATCTGTTTTATGTATGAAAAAAGAGTTCTACATGCATCACCTGTGAATTGAAATGAGGCTTATCTGGCCAGACATATTAGTTGTGCTGATAAAAAGATGCATACTGGTTTTTAACATTTCATTTAACATTCATTTCACATAATTGAATTAATACTAGTACAATAGCACTTGGTTTGAAAGAATTCTGACTTCTGCAGATTTTGCTAAATTTCTGTTGAATGTACTGCTTTGTTTCCATTTAGATTTGTTACACAACGATATTGGCAAGAGATTGTAGGTAAACCTTTTTATAGCATTTAATCTGAAAATCAGGAAAACATAATAAAAAATTGAAAAAGATAAATGTTCACACTGCTATGATTTTATTTTAATTTTCTCGATCAGTCTAAACACCAGCTTGGCTTTCTGCTTTACTGCTGAATGTTAGTTAGAGAACCTTCTTTGTGTAACCTTGTACAATAAATGCCTTTCCTTTGTTTTAACAGCCCTTTTAGCCAGCCCACTTGTCCTAAAAGTGATTCAGAACTGGAAGTTAAGCCTACAGAGAACTTACTTATTAGAGGAGAATCTCACATGGAATGGACCTGGGGAGGCTTTCCTGCATCTACCAAGGTAAACCTCAAATCATTCTCTTTTCTGAAAACCTTTGATAATACAGTAGGCATGTGTTTATCAGGAGTAACGTTATGATCCTTTTCTGAAGAAATAAATGAAAGGAGCTGCCTTTTCTGGTTCAGTATAGATCAGAGGTAGTCAACCTTTATATACCTACCACCCACTTTTGTATCTCTGTTAGTAGTATAATTTTCTAACTGCCCACTGGTTCCACAGTAATGCGCCGTGTATCATCGTCTGCGCATGTCTCTCGGACATTGTGGATTGGATTTGGGGTGGGGCGCTGGCTACCAGCTCTGCTTGTCTATTACAGCTGGGTGGTGTGGGGGGAGATGCACAAGCTATTCTGGGAAGAGGCTCTTTTTTTTGCAGTCGCACTATAGCGCTATTTAGTTTTACTTACGTAACGTGAACTAAACTTATGTGCAGGTGAAACAAATAATATATTTTCAGAAATTTAAATTGTCACGGGGAATTTTATGAAAACCTAATGAAAATGTTTTTAAATAATGCTATGAAATTTTTTTTAAAAAGTCAATTAAATTAAAAAAAAGGAAAGTGCTTCAGTATCGGACAAAACCCCTACTGTCCACCATGAAAGCTGGAACACCCACTAGTGGGCGGTAGGGACCAGGTTGACTACCACTGGTATAGATCATTTTATAAAATAGTCAAAACATTTAAAGGAAGCATCTAAAAAGTGTTAGTTAAGGTCAATGCAACAAAACCTCCCCCTCTCCAACTTTTGCCTTTGTGAGCAATTTTGGAAATTCTACTGGCTATTGTATTGTATTTAGATCTCATTGATCTAAACCTTGAAATTTGATATCACTGATCTATGTGCTTAAGTAAACTTTGCAAATATTTAAAATAAATTTCCATAAACTCAGCAAGTAAAATAGTGCTAAAAAACTCCCACTTTTCTACAGACATAATATATATGGGTTTCAAATTTTAGAATTTTATTTATGCTTGCAAGAATTATTTTGCTTAGTGAAGCCCTAAACAGTGGTTTAAAAGTTATTGAAGTCTACTGTCATCATTAAAGCCTATCCAGGAGAGACTTGAGTTCATCTTGAATTAGAATGCTACCAGTTCACAAGTCTGAGCCACCTAGAGGATTATATATGAAGTACCTATATTTTACATCTTACTTAAAATATATTACATGCAGCTGCTTCTCTGTTTTATTACTTACTCATTGATAATGTACCATGGTCTTCTTACAGGAAGTATAGGATAAGAAGTAAGCAACTATAGCGGAACAAGATGGTCTTGGGCCACACATTTTCTGTCACTGTATTTTCACAAATAAAGTTTTGTAAAAATAGAAAAACATTTGAGGTCATGAAAATTTGTTGCATGTGGTATAAACAATAAACATATTTAAGCATCTTATAAAAATAGTGAAATGTAAGGTACAGAATAGTTTATAAATCAGTAAAGCACCAAGATTCAACATTTTACTTTGTATTTTTGATGTGAATATTGATGACAAATTCATTTATTGTTTTGTGAAATTGATTTTTTCTCATATAAATTGATGATATATAGATATATAGATATTGGCAACTTGGGTGTTCTCCTGGATGGACGGCTGTCATTTGAAGATCATTTGACAGCCGTCTCCAGGAGAGCTTTTTACCAGGTCCGCCTGATTCGCCAGTTGCGCCCCTTCCTTGACCAGGATGCCTTATGTACGGTCACTCATGCTCTTGTTACCTCTCGCTTGGATTATTGCAATGCTCTCTACATGGGCCTCCCCTTGAAGTGCACTCGGAGGCTTCAGTTAGTTCAGAATGCAGCTGCGCGGGTGATAGAGGGAGCCGCACGGGGCTCCCATGTAACACCACTCCTGCGCAGGCTGCACTGGCTGCCTGTGGTCTTTCGGGTGCACTTTAAGGTTTTGGTTACTACCTTTAAAGCGCTCCATGGCTTAGGGCCTGGGTACTTACGGGACTGCCTACTGTTACCTCACGCTTCCCACCGACCCGTACGCTCACACAGAGAGGGACTTCTCAGGGTGCCGTCCGCCAAGCAATGTCGGCTGGTGGCCCCCAGGGGAAGGTCCTTCTCTGTGGGGGCTCCTACCCTCTGGAACGAACTTCCCCCTAGCTTGCGCCAATTGACTGACCTTCGGACCTTTCACCGCGAGCTGAAGACGTATTTATTTATTCGCGCGGGACTGGCTTAAATTTTAAATTTTAAATTTTAATTGGGGTTGAATTAATTTATATTTTATTATGAATTTTAAGGGCTTTTAGTCTAAACGTTTTAAATCTCTGCCAATTATATAATAAGTTTTTTAATTTTGTTTTAGTTGTACATTGTTATTGTTTTTTATATTGGCTGTAAACCGCCCTGAGTCCTTCGGGAGAAGGGCGGTATAAAAATCTAATAAATAAATAAAATAAATAAATAAATATTATATAAAACAATAAAACAAACTCATGCAAACATTAAAATAAATATTTATATGGGATTAGTAATGAGAAGTTTAACCATTTAAATTTGGGCTAACTGCAGAGACCCATAATTGTTCAAGTTTTCTTGCATTTGTTTTTTTCTAATTCAAATTATAGAAAGGGTTTTTTAAATTCAAACTGACTTATGTAATCAATATTAAATATTTTTAAATTTAATATTAAATCAATATTAAAATATTGAATTAAAATTCATATTTTAACATTTAATATTGATTAAAACAATCTTTAGACTTAATTAGAAACAATCTTTTTAAAATATGAGCATAGATTATAGATGAAAGAAACAATGGCTTGTAAGTTTCATGAGGCTGAGTTAAAGGACAAGCAGCTTGGTATTATTGGAAGTTTTCCACTGATTAAATTGACAGTATGGGAAAAATAGCTATACTTTTATCAGTGATTTGACTCTTAATAGATACTGTAGATACCATAGTATCTATTTCTATAGGACCTATTTCAGAATCATGAAGAGGGAGAAAACTTTACTGAAAAATATATTGAAGGAGTGTGGGAATCAAGTTCATATCCAAACTGGGACAAACAAGATATCTATATTTTCTATAACTTAATTTATGATAGATCATCATAGTCAAACATCTTTCAAGCTTTGCTAATATAGAGGTTTGATCAGTTCATACAGAACTGAACTGAACAACACAGATGATGAATGACTATTTTAGAAAAAGGATGCTTTCCTTTTCAGATAAGCAAGAAGGAAAAACTGGAACATCCTAGAACAGCTACCATCACTCCATCAGAGAAGACTCATTTTAGGGTTATATCTAGCAGTGATATAATTGAAGATGATATTCTGATGAATGATTCAGTCTGTACAGTTTTAAAACCGGAGCCAAGAACACACCCGCTACTTAAAGAGCTAGATATCAAAGACAGACTTACTTCTGCTGTAACAGAGCCTGTTCTGGACATTCTTGAACATTCTCCTGACTTAGATTCTGATATACTCCCCAGCCCACTAGTGGAGTCACCATCAGAAATTAAGCCACCGACAAAACTTGATTCTCCATCGAAGAAAAAAGGTATACTCTTTTAAACTATTTTCTTTGTAACGTTTTGAAATACTTTTCTGTTTTTCCTAGCTTTCAGATATTTAACCAGTTTTGAGAGGTAAGCAACAAATGTATACAGTAGCTTTGCTCGCAACCATTCTTTTAATCTAGGATAAAGAATAATTTGTATCCCAGATATGCATTTTGATTTTACATATATCATGGTGTAATTGTTTTTCTAAAAAAATGACAGAAGAAAATATTCATCTCCTTAATCCTGGTAGCCAGCATAGTGCTAGTTGCACTAGTGTCCTTACAAATATTCATTAGTGGCCCTGTCCATATGTTTTGAGATACTTTTAATTATAAAAATCTAAATAGGAAGCAAACCTACTACAGAGCTTCACCTAGTAGATAGTAGTATCTTTATAGTAATGCTTATGAGCCTCAAAGCTCTGACTGGGGTGGTAGAGAACATCATAGGTACCTGTTTCGATTTCCAGTAAATGAACTTTTTGTGACTGGTAATGGCAGCCATTTTTTAAGCTACCACTATAATGATTTTAGTAGTATAGGTAGTCCTCAACTTACAATCATAATTGGACTGGAACTTCCATTGCTAAGGAATGCAATTGTTAAGTTAATCATGCCAGATTTTACAACTTTTTGCCACAGTCATTAAGTGAATCTGGTTTCCTCCATTTACTTTGTTTGTCGGAAACTCCCTGGGAATGTTGTAAATGGTGATCAGATGAATCCAGGATGCTGCAATGCTGAGTGCCTGAATTTTAAATGTCACTGCAGAGATACTGCAACAGTCTTAAGTATGAGGACTGTTCATAAATATCTTCAGATGGTTGTTAAATGAAGGGTCATAAATCAAGGACTACTTGTATAATATGTGCTCTTAAAATTACAAATTTTAGAATTTTGTTTATATGCTGTATCTCCTCTGTCCTTTTTTCCCTTCTTAAGAAGCCTAAATAAAAGGAAGTCAGGTTCTTTTTGAACAATATGAGATGGAATATAACAGTATTGCCAATAGAATAAAATATATACAGCTCATGTTTGAACTGCAGTTGATGCTATTGTTTGAACTTGGTTTTTTGCTTGCAGTTGTTTAGTTACCAGACATCTTCAAATATCGGCAAGCAAATAATCAAACTCAGAATATTCCATATAAGAGGATTTTCAGAGAGAAAATACCCCAATGCAGAGCAATGTTGTTTAGTTTGCTGGTTTACTTCTTATTGACAAAGGGGCTTTCCCCCCCCCCCCTACAGAAGCATTTCCCTTGAAATTTCTTTTCCTACTGCATTTTTTAGAGTCCTCAGTTGATCAATATAATACTTTTTTTCTTTTTTAGGGATACATAAAAGAAGTCAGCACCAAGGACCTGATGACATATATTTGGATGATCTGAAAGCTCTAGAACCTGAGGTTGCTGCTCTTTATTTTCCCAAAAGGTATTTAACAAAAATATAAATATTGCAGCAAACATTTCAGAAATGTTGTATATTTAATATCTCTTTTAAGAATGTGTATGGAATCAAAGAGAAGCTGCCAAAGGCATTCTTAAACTGTGATGTCTTAAACTGCTTAACTGCTCTCTTTAAGTAGCAGCTGTATATTTCACCCTGTTATTTTATTTTCAGTAATATACATTTTATATAATGTATATAATACATAATAAATGTATATATAATAATATACATTTTATAATTACTCTGATACATATGAATAAACCTTAGGCTAGTTTGAAAAATAAGTTTTTAATTCATCATAGCTCCTCAGACAAACAATATTAGATATGGAGAATGGAAATATTCTCCCTGACTTTTTAATAATTGCATAGCTGACTATGAGACTCTCCTGTTCAGATATAAGTGATCTTACACATCCACTTGTTCAGTGACTATCCAAAGTTAGGTTGGTGATGAATGAGGAGGACTTACGATGGATCTTTATAGTTGCATCCATTGCAGCTTCCCTGTGGTCACATGATTATGATTTGGGCACTAGGCAAATTTGGACACAGGCCTCCAATTATAACATTCCAATGTCGTGTGTTGGTCACATGATCACCATTTATGACATTCATTGATGGATTCCACCAAGAAAAGTCAATGGGGAAGCTGGCAAGAGGTTGAAAATGGTGATCACATGACTGAGAGGCTGAAAAACCATGTAGGATTCTGTTAACAATGGCAACTGGGGATGCTGGGATTGCCATCATAAGTTGACACAGTCATAATGTCACGCCTTAGGATCACATCAGATGGCAACACTGCTAACTCTCTTTAGTCCCAATTAAGATTATTTATAATATACAATTCAAGTAACAGAAAATAAAATGCAATGGCAGTCTTTGTACCGTACTTTATAGGTGAACGTCACTCATTACAAGAAGAGTTTGAACAGATCAGCCTTTCTTCTAATTGCATAAAATAATTTCTACAAACTTACGATGTAATGAACATCTAAATGATCTAAAATGGCTGTATAAATAATATTAAAGTTTTTTGTTTTAGAACATGTATTTTTATTGTCAGTTTTGTACATTTAAATATAATTTTTATTTTATCTTTCATTGATTTTATTTTAATTTCTTTCATTGTGGTGAGCGATAGTTGAGAGTTAGGCAACATGCAAGTTTAATGAATCATTATTACATTATTACCATGTTATTGTTGTAAAAGACTTCTTTTATGCTCTTTAGTGATTCTGATCCGGGTACTAGACAGTGGTTGGAGTCTGACACTTTCTCTGGGTCCCAGTCTCCACAATCGGTTGGAAGTGCTGCTGCAGACAGTGGTACCGACTGTATGTCTGATTCTGCCATGGACTTGCCTGATGTTACATTATCTCTTTGTGGAGGTCTTAGTGAAAATGGAGAGATATCTAAAGGTATATTTTTATCCTATTGCTACTTATATAACTTGCTGAGATAGAAGCTTTCTTTCTGAAGATAATTTCTGTATAGATGCGCAATGTGTAAAATGTCTAATTGTATCTACTACTGAAAGTGTTTTGTGCTGTTCATAGAAACATAGAGTATATAGAAATAGACATTTACCATAGTTACTTTTATTCAAATTTAGTTATATGTTTATCTCTAATGTTCAGGAAGAGAATTCTCCCAACACATTATCCTTGTTCTTTTACCTTGAATATTTTAGTCTTTATAATAGAAATGAATGGATTATGGATTATGTTCCTATAGTTGGTGCAATAATTGATGGATTGATACAAACAGGCTTTGCCATGTATGGACAAAAGTTGTGTCTATTTGCTGCCTAATTTTGAAACATAATAAGGTCATATAAATCAGCAGTCCCCAGCCTTTTCAGCTCTGTGGACCGGTGGTGGGGGGGTGGAAGAGATGTTTTCATGTGCGCGCATGACACTGTTGCAAATAGAACTTTGTGTGCTCGCCTGCCACTTGCATGGCCTGGTTCCCAATGGGCCATGGACCAGTACCAGTCCACGGACCGGCGTTTGGGGACACTTAATGTAAATACAGTTGCAAGAAATATATCAGCCTTTCTTTTTCTTGCGGCTGCCTTCATTATTTTTATTAATCATTTTATTAATTAATGTTTCAAATTAATGTTTTAAAAGGCATACATTTTTAAATATTAAATTACTTTAGGCACTTTTTAGATTTATATATATGTATTCCCTACTACCTCCTTGAAGTAGTTTAAATATATAATGCTGTAATATATGCTACAATATATGAATATATATGCTTCTCCCTGTCCTAGAAAGTGCATGTAGCAGGTATAGACAGAGCATAACAAATGAATGGAAATATATTCAACAGCAAAATGAGAATAACGATGGCAAAAAGAGCATAATTATATAAGAGGAGCCAAATGAAGAGATTCCTTGTAAAGATGATGAAACATGTTTCAGTCAATTGATGAAATATCTTTGCATTGCAGAAAAATTCATGGAACACATAATTACTTATCATGAATTTGCTGAAAATCCAAGTCTTATAGATAATCCTAACTTGGTAATAAAGATATACAACAGGTAATGGTATCTAAGTCTTCTGTTGCTAAATTATTTTATTCTAATTTTACTGTATTGACAGATAATGTGACTGTCATTTTATTAGATACTTCTTCAAATTATTTAAAATTAAAGTGTTACTTTATTCAGAAAAGATAATGAGGAATTGCAGCAGTTTTTATTATACTTGCCGCAGTGGTGGGATTCAGCCAGTTCGCACCACTTCGGGAGAACCAATTGTTAACTTTCTGAGCAGTTTGGCAAACTGATTGTTGGAAGAAATCATTAAGGTAGAGAACCGATTGTTAAATTACTTGAATCCCACCACTGACTTGCTGGGAATCTGAGAACAATTTAAAAGAAATAAAATATTTTGTTTACAACAAAGAATGTGTAATATATTCATAATGATAAACATTATGTTTACAATAGGTATTATAATTGGGCATTGGCTGCCCCCATGATTCTCAGCTTACAGGTGTTCCAGAAAAGCTTACCACAGGTAATTAAATAACAGTAAATATTCAATGACTATTCACATTAAGTCATAGATGCAGAGACATATCAAAGTTCTGCGACAAGAAAGTGCTCAGGAGGGGCAATCTCTGACAAAAACACACTCAAATAGGTATTCTGTGAAGGTAAAAATGCCAACTGATGAGTAGTTACTGGTGTGCATTAGAGATAGATAAGGAGGGGGGGATGAAATGTTGAGATACAAAGGCAAAAGGCGAGGATTTGCGTCATAACATTGTCCTGCACATTTTGTCATTGTTCAACAATGCAGTTTGTATTGACTGCCCATGCAAACAATATATGAAAGATTACCAACAGACCCATGTTCAGATCAATATTTATCTGTGAAACCCACAAGATGAGTTGTTCTCAGTCCGGACCACTTGAGACAGTGTTGTGAGTATAAAAATCTAAGATGGCCTCATATAACCTGCTTTGAGCTGCTGTTACTATTGAAATATTAGTGTCATCCTCAAAATTGCAATTCCTTCTCTGATATAATAGTTAATTTAGAAAACAGCTCTACTTCTTGTAATTTGGAATTGCGTTCGTACATGCGCACACATTAATGGATAAGTTGTGGAGGGTGTATGATGTATTTAAATAAGACTGAGTTTTGATGTTGCCGTATTCATTGATATATCTTTCCCCATTATTTTTATGTGGTTGGATCATTTCCCCCCCAAGTTCTTAGTTGTGGAACAATTTTTTATTTTCATTTTTTTCCAGTGAGCTGGAAGAATAATCTGCAAGTCAGAAAACATTTTGAAAAATTAGGGTGCATTGATTCGGCAGTATCCTGCAATATGTAATACTAAAATGTTAGTCAGGCAGAGGGAGCTGTTTCTCTTTTTATAGGGAGGAGAAGAGAGTCCATGAAGGTTATACAATTGTCTCCAAATTTAAAATGGGAAGTAGGAAGTTTGATATAGTCAAATAATTACATTAAAATATGTATCTGCATGGAACCATGTTATATATGTTGCAAAAATAAAGATGACATTGCAAATGTACATTAAAAATTAACTCTTTAGACAACAATTGAATCCTGGATTAAAGATAAGATGCCAAAGAAGTCTGGAAGGTGGTGGTTCTGGCGAAAAAAGGACAGCTTGATTAAACAGGTAAAAAAAAAAAACCCACATCAGCTGTAAATCTGGATTAGTTTAGAGGTTATATTCTAAGCTTTATAATTCATAGTTCAGAAATGCAAGTTAAATACATTCAGGTATGGAATGAATTTTTATTTGTATAATTCATTTAGTGTCAGTTGCATCACATACTCTAATATTAATTTAATGCAGTTCATATTTAATTTTAAACTATTTGTCATTAACTATATTGTCTGCAAAGATCTGTGCTAGGTTTGGGGGGAAGCTAGAAGTTAGTGATTTTATTAGTCATTTCAAACTGCTGACAATGTGTCAGACACTTTGCAATATTAAAATATATGTCAGGTTTAACTGAAGCTGACAATTGCAAATTAACATCAGAAATGCTACAATGCATCTTTATCATATTTCCCCATTTGTTATCAACACTGTTTACTCCACATTTGCACTCCATATCTCACATCTTAAATTTTTTCCTTTGGTGTTATCAACAGTTTAGAACTGTGAAGAAGGAAACTTTCAACATAACACCACAAAAGTAATATATTTTGAAAATGTATAAGCAATTGCAGGCATTATTTTCTAAAGCTCCTAGCTTGGTCTTATTCATCAATTATATTGCTTTAATTTTGATTGGAATATTTTATTTAAATGTAATTATTAGCCCTACAGTCCTACAACAAATACCGTAAGAATGCTATTGGTAATAATTTTGTTTTAGTAATGGAATCTATTCTCCCATATTGTTCTATTTTTCATATCAAATACTTTTTTTGTATGTGTCACTATAATTAAAAAATTGATGTATTCATGTGTATGTTATTATTTATAACTTCGGAGTCTGCTGAATAAAGTTGTATCCTGTTTGTGGTTTAGTAGTGATGTTAAACAAATGATTAAATATAATATTGATGCTATTACAAATTTTTGCAGCTAGATTGATATGTAATTCTGGAATGCAACAGTTAATCATTTTGTTAAGGTGACAATGCAAAATGATGTGGTCCTAATATACTGTTCTGGTGCTAGCTTCCAGAAACAAAGGATGGGAAATCTGAGGCTCTAAAAAATGACCAATCAACAACTATAAAGGAACAAGTTGAAAACCGGTATGTCACTTTGAAAATCAATTTAAGCTTAAAGACATTTGCCTTTCTAGAAAATTGGATTTTTAAAATACATAACTTTTTGATGTTTTGGAAGGATTGTACCAGTGATAGTACCTTTCATAAAAAAGATTTTACCCTTAGTCTGTGGAATCATTGGTAACTAATCACTTTTAAAATCCCTGACCTGAACCCTGAAATGCGGTATTCAATTCTGAGCTGCATAGACTAAGAAAATTTCATCATAATACTCTAATTTTTTGCTCTTTCAAAAAAGTGCTAGAATGCTATGGCCACTGTGGCATTTTTTATTTTTCTAAAACTCAGAATGCAAAAAAATAGGTTGAGAAACAGTTATAACCAAAGGTTGACTTCCATGACTAAAGTTAACTTGAATTTGGATCTCTCAGGTCCTAGTCAAGCAGCTCAAATAGCTGCACAAGTTCTAGAATACTTGTGACTAAACAATATCTTAGCTAGGCTTAATTCAAGCAATGTTATAAAGCCAGCTTATAAAATAAAGCCACTGACTTTAGAGGAGTATCCTTGAAAACCTACTTCAGAACAAATGATGTTATGTTGAAAAAATGTTCTGTGTCTAAATTGGTTTTGTCTTGAATTAGTAAAAATTCTTCCTTTTAAAATACTTGATCCAAATACACTGTTACATATAACATATTATAAGCTACCAGATACAATAAATAAATAAATGAATAAATAAATCTATCTATCTATCTATCTATCTATCTATCTATCTATCTATCTATCTATCTATCTATCTATCTATCTATCTATCTATCTTTGAAAGTCTTATACTCTTGGTATATCTATGTCATTTCAGTCTTCCAGATGATGAATCTTCTAGTGATGATGAAAGTTCACAGGAACTAAAACAATCCTTATTGGCAGATTCCGCTCCACGTGAACATTCAAGCTCTGGGAACACAACATCTTATCGAAAGTCACTTAGATTGTCTTCAGATCAAATTGTAAGTTGTTATTTTATTCCAACATTAAATACTTCTGAATCTAGTTTGATAAAACTTAGCTAGTATATTTTTGATGAAATCAGTGAAGACTTTCTACACTAAATTATTTTTTTTCTCATATATGCAATTGAGATTATTAGGATCTATTTGGATTTTGGTCCTTAGAAAGATTTGATAGGAAGTATTATTCGATCTATAAGACGCACATTCCCCCCCCCATCCCCCAAAAGTCGGTGAAAATATCTATGCGTCTTATAGAGCGAACGTCGCTGAAGCCCTGCCCATCCTCCAGCCCCTACCCTTTGGTCTCTGCCTCCCAGCAATTTGCTTCCTTGCAGCAAACAGCAAACAGTCTGGTCAGTTTCAGCACAGCTTGATTTAGCATGAGCAGCTGATTGGCGGTTGGATAGGCCTCCCAGAATACCAACGATCAGCTGTTACAGGCTGAGGGGATCGGCACAGCCATTGCCATTGCCGCTGCCTATCAGTGCCTCTGCGTGACCAATTTTTGGGCTCCGTGTGCCCCTTTTTTGGCCTCTGCCCGTCCTGTTTTTGGCCCATTCCAGGCAGGGATTGGCAGTCGTGGTGGCGCCGGGATTGGGCTGAAAACAGGACTTGTGGAGGCCGAAAATGAGGTGCCTAGAAGTGGCGATGGGTGACAGCAATCCCTGCAGCCTGGATCAGCCTCCCAGAATACTGCCAATCAGCTGCTCAGCTAAATCAGGCTATGCTGAAACTGACCAGGTTGTTTGCTGTTTTCTGCAAAGAAGCAAATTGCTGTGAGGCAGAGGCAGATTTTTTTTTCTTGTTTTCCTCCCCAAAAGCTAGGTGCGTCTTATACTCCGGAGCGTCTTATAGTCTGAAAAATAAAATATATTTCAAGCATCTTTCAATTTGTTTTTTAATTGGAAAATTAATAATATTGATAAGAATTTAAATGTATTTAGGATATTAATATATAAAGTATGGATTATTTTAAGAGGTGCAATGACTCGGTGGTTAAAGACACTGAGCTTGTCAGCTGGAAAGCTGACAGCCCAGGTTTGAGATCCAAGCATTGCATGATGGGATGAGCTCCCATTACTTGCCCCATTTCCTGCCTGTTCTGACCCAGCCTTAAGCAGAACCAAGAAAGAAGGCTCCTTGTCCCAAAAGAACCCTCTTTATTTAGCTACTGTGAATTCATGGCATTCACACACAGAAGAGTCCAGGTAATGATCCTTCCAAGGGTTAATTGCAGTAACAGACCTTATCAGTCCTTGGATAATTGCCAGGCTGAGAGCTTCCAGTCGCAAAGCTGTAAATTAATTCCTGGCAATCAGTCTCTGACTGCAGGAACCACATGAACTGTTGTCTCCTGCAACCACTACTCCCCTTTTGCTTCTAGTTATTCCCTAGCCAGGGAGGGGCCATTCAGCATCCACGTGTGCCTTTCTTCCCGAGTCAGCTCCTGTTCCTCAGTTGTTCTCCTCTTCTGACAGCTCTGTGAATCTGGAACAGGCCCCAGCTGTTCTTCTTCCCTACTTATCTCCGACTCCGAAGGGACCTGGGAAATGTCTGAAGGGCCTGGCTCTATCTCTGCTTCTGACGCAGAGCATCCATTAGAGCCTTCCCCAGGCACCAGGACTGGCCCAAGTTCCTCCCCAACCTCCTCATTATCCGAGTGCTGCCAGTTCAGCTGGCAGGCGACAGCACTGTTCACCTAGCTGTTTGAAAGCATGCAAATGCAGGTAAATAAATAGGTAACACTTCAGTGGGAAGTTAAGAACATTCCATACATTTCGGTATATAGTTATGCTGTCCACGTGAGCAAGGGAATTCTTCAGATAATGCTGGCTTTCTTGGCTAAGGAATATTTATTTATTTAATTTAATTTATATACCGCCCTTCTCCCGAAGAACTCAGGGTGGTTTACAGCCAAGGTAAAAGCACAACTCAGAAAAGTTAAAAAACATTTAAAAACTACTTAAATTAAAGGTTGAAGGAATATAAGACTATAATAAAACCCCAATAAAAACTACATTAAGCCAGCCCTGCACGATGAAATAGAAAAGCCTTTAGCTCGCGGCGAAAGGTCCGGAGGTCAGGAAGTTGATGTATCCTCGGAGGCAGCTCATTCCAGAGGGCAGGAGCCCCCACAGAGAAGGCTCTCCCCCTGGGGGTCGCCAGTCTACATTGTTTGACCGACGGCACCCTGAGGAGACCCTCTCTATGGAAGCGCACGGGTCGATGGGAGGCTATTGGTAGCAGCAGGCGGTCTCATAAATAACCCGGTCCTATGCCATGGAGCGCTTTAAAGGTGATAACCAACAAATTGCACCCGGAAGTCTATTGGAAGCCAGTGCAGCTCGCGCAGGAGAGGTGTTACATGGGAGACTCGGGTTGTTCCCACTATTACCCGTGCAGCCGCATTCTGAACCAGTTGGAGCCTCCGGGTGCTCTTCAAGGGGAGCCCCATGTAAAGAGCGTTACAGTAGTCCAGGCAGGAAGTGACAAGAGCGTGAGTGACCATGCATAAAGAATCCCGGTCCAGAAAGGGATGCAACTGGCATATCAGGCGAACCTGATAAAAGGCCCCCCTGGCAGCAGCTGTCATATGCTCTTCTAAAGACAGCCGTGCATCCAGGAGGATGCCTAGATTGTGAGCCCTCTCTGTGGGTGCCAATGACTCGCCCCAACAGCCAGCAATGGCGTCAGCTGGCTATATCGGGATGCCGGCATCCATAGCCACTCAGTCTTGGAAGGGTTGAGTCGGAGCCTGTTTCTCCCCATCCAGACACGCACGGCCTCCAGACACTGGGACATCATTTCAGCGGCATCGTTGGGATGGTTTGGGGTGGAAATGTACAACTGAGTATCATCAGCGTACAGATGGCACCGCACCCCAAAACCACGGATGATCTCACCTAGCGGCTTCACATAGATGTTGAACAGAAGAGGCAAGAGAACTGACCCCTGTGGCACCCCACATATGAGGCGCCTCGCGGCCGATCTCTGCCCTCCTGCCAACACCGTCTGCGACCAGTCAGAAAGATCAGAAAGATAGGAGGAGAAAGATCAGAAAGATAGGAGGAGAACCACCGCAGAACGGTGCCCCCCACTCCTAACCCCTCCAACCGGCGCAGCAAAATACCATGGTTGATGGTATCAAAGGCTGCTGAGAGATCTAATAGGACCAGGACAGAGGAACAACCCCTGTTCCGAGCCCTCCAGAGATCATCCACCAGATGATAAACATTGTCCACTAAAGTCAGAAACAACTGGACAGGGGAAACCTTTATTATAGATATTTTACAATATTTTAATGCTATTAATTATTACTTAATTAGTACTATTAGTACTACTATCTCAATTTTATCTCAATGTTCTGCTGAGTGAAATAAGTACAAAACTAGAAACAGATTTTAAAAAACATTTCTTGCACATCAGTCTGCTTTTAATGTTCTTTTACAGTTAAGACTGCCTTGCATCTTATTGTTGTTCTGTTATTAAGGCCTGCACTGTTTGAAAAATAATGCTAACATAACTCTCAAGATTTTAAAAGTTGGCTACTTGTAGTCCTTAACTAACTATGGCAAAAAAGTCGTAAAATGGGGCAAAGCTCACTTAACAAACGGCCTCATTTAGCAATAAATTTTGGGCTCAGTTGTGGTCGTCAGTTGAGGACTACCTGAAATGTAAAATAATTTGGAAAGAAACTGTGCTATTTTTTAGTTACCATTTTTACATCTTTTCATGTTAAAGGAAAAACTGAAACTTAGAGATGGACCAAATGATGTTGTGTTCAGCATTACAACTCAGTATCAAGGAACTTGCCGTTGTGCTGGGACAATATATTTATGGAACTGGAATGACAAAATAATCATTTCTGATATTGATGGGACAATAACTAAGTAAGCTAAAATACAGTTTTCTTTTTGATGAAACTCTACAATGTTGTTAAAATTCAGTTGTTTCCAATAGATATACTTGAATAATTGTTATGAAAATAACTTTCCTTAAATCCTATTTTGCCTGCCCTCATTCTTTTATTTCTATTCAAGCATTTGAAGTTACTTGACCTGCTGAATTGATAATATATGAGTTAAGATCATTAATTGTTTTTTATTTGTTTCTGGATTAGATCTGATGCTTTAGGGCAGATTTTACCACAGCTTGGCAAAGATTGGACTCATCAGGGTATTGCAAAACTCTATCATTCTATTAATGAGTAAGTTATCAATGTTTGTAAAATAATTTGTGTGTTTGAGTTGTGTTTATAGCCGTTTCTATTCCACTTCTGTGTGCTTACATGGAATATGAAGATTACATATGATATGTTTATAATATATGAACAAGTAAAAGCTACTGTGAATATCATATATCACAACAGTATTGCTATATGCTGAGGTTATCAGACTTTTCTGATTCAAATTTCAGGGTGCAATCTCATTCAATTTATTCTCTCTTCATCCCAAAATACTAATATGTTTTGAATGTATTTTGTAGAGTTTCAGGAACTGTGTTATATAACCTTGCTATGAATTCTGTAGGCAAGAATAGCAAATATGAAAAAGAGAAGACTTTTAAATTTCTTTTTCTTTTTGAGTTAACTGAGGAGCAATGAAAAAAAAGTGGTTTCTGTAGAAATTTGAAAGAAAAGGCAACCTGAACAATAGCAGGTTTTTTGCAGCATTTCAGAATGAACATAAGTTATTTTAAAGTAAAATAAAGCATATAAGTTATTCGAAGGTACCCATTTAATATAGTAAGCTAATTTCTATTTTATTGGTTAAAGAATTCAAAAAAGTTTGCTCTAATTTTGCAACTGCACAATAATTACTAATCAAAGAAGGAGTTTTCATTGTTTTCTGCTCTACTTCATCAGGCAAGATTGCCATATTATTAACCGCCCCTTTTTTCCTAGGAATGGCTACAAGTTTCTGTATTGTTCTGCTCGTGCAATTGGAATGGCAGATATGACAAGAGGATACTTACACTGGGTTAACGATAAAGGAACAATTTTACCCAAGGGCCCTTTGATGTTGTCACCTAGCAGCCTGTTTTCTGCCTTCCATAGGTATATAACTGAAACACATCTTGTTTTTGATCATTTAGTGCCGTGATGGTGAACCTATGGCATGCGTGCCAGAGGTGGTACGCAGAGCCCTCTGTGGGCATGCGCGCCATCGCCAACTGGTCTTCTTGTTTCTGGTGTGCTGGCCAGCTGGTCTTCGTGGGCGCCAGAGCACTGGAAAACAGCCTGAAAAATGGCCAAATAACAGGCCATTTTTCGGACCGTTTTCTGGGCCGCTTTCAGGTAACTTTTCAGGCTGTTTTTGAGCCCAAAAATGGCCTGAAAATGCTCAAAAACCAGGCACGCGCGCGCCGGCCAGCTGGTCTTTGGGTTTCCGGTGCTCCAGCAGACGTGAAGAGAAGCTGGTTGGTGCACACGCGCGTGCCAGAAACCCAAAGACCAGCTGGACGGCACACGCATCCGCACAGACCAGCTTGTCTTAGGGTTTCCAGCGCTCCAGCATGCACAAATGCACATGCAGGTATACGTGTTACGGTTTGGTCACTTGGTGCCAAAAAGGTTCGCCATCACTGGTTTAGTGTGTTGTGGAATACAACCTCAGAAATTGCAAGAATTGCTTTTGTCATTTATCCTGGTATGATCTTAGTGGAATTATTTTAATAGTCATGCTTTTAAGGTTTACAAGTAGTGACTGTTTGACTTATTCAGTGACTGTTTGAAATTACAACAGCACTGTATAAGGGACTTACAGTCTGTGCCTAAAGTTACAGCTGTTGCAGCACCCCTGCTGTTGCATGATCAAAAGTAAGGTGCATGGCAGCCCTCCTGCATTTACGGCCATAGGAGTGCTGTGACTCTATGCCATTTTGCCATCCTGCAGTGTAGCATGTCACTAATTGGCAGCAGTGCCAGGGATGGGTCTGAAGTAGAGATCTAGGGTCTTCAGCAGCCTCAGCCAGCTGCCACTGACCCTCAGGCCTGGACTTCAACCCCAGCACCACTGCTGTCCCTGAGAAATGCCACCTCAAGCCCCATATCACTGGCCTTTTCAGCCTTGCACCTTTGTCCAAGCTGCAGGTTCCATATCTTTTCCAAGCTGCACACCCCAAAGCTACTACAGATTACAACGCTGAAGGTCCAGGGATGACTCAGGCTTCCATGACTGGCTGCAGCTTTGGCCTCCCCACATATGGCCTGTGTCAGGCCTCCCAGGTGTCCCCCCATCCCCCTTGAGCTACCCAATATTCCTTATCTGGGACTCTGTCCACTTAACAACCTGCAAAATTGCTTAGCAATTCCAAATGGAAATGCCAAGATTGCAATTGTTGTGTAAAACAATATGTCACTTAATGATTGCTTCACCCAGCGATCAAGTCCCAATTGTAAGTTAGGGACTCCCTTAAATTCATTCCTTTACCTCACTTACAATTGATGACTTACAAAAACTTATGTTTTAAATCATGTGCTTGAAACATACTTATTTTCAGCAATCACCGTTTCTTATTCCTTCCAGGGTCTTTGAATAGTTCAATAGCTTTTTCCGTATTCTCTATTTATTTTACTTACAATTTTGTTTCATGAATTGCATTTATTTAGAATGTTCCATGGTTTTTCCGAAATATGTGACTGATTCTTCCCTTATTACCATTCAAAGGAAAATAACATTCAGTCGGCTATCCGTGCTTTCCTAAATGACATCAGTTCATACTTTCTGATGTAATTTTAGCTCTTTCTTTCCATAATTCATCTTTTCTATTCTACAAGACCAAATCACGATTTGTCAGATCAGTTACATCCTTTCTCTTTTTTCTTAATTTGTGAACCAAGCTACCTTCCTTCTAATTCATGCCAGTAGCTGACATAATAGAAGCTTTGTAGCTGTTCATATGTTATGGGTGTCACCACAGATGTTCTGAGTTCCACTGGTTACCATGGTTTCAGTCTTTTGTATTATGATTAATCTTGACATGGATTAGATGTAGAATAGATTTCAAGGTTTAATTCTCACTTTGCTACTTGCTATATATACTTGTAGCATTTCTTGTAGCATTTCTTTCTAATAACAGTACCAGTCAATTATAGCACATTTTAGCACAAACAAGAATCAAAGTTCAATTTTATGCTTGTAAGTAGTCTTTCCAAGCTCCTATCTCTAAACTAGAAATACCTTGGCAAACCAGCATAAAATTATTTACTTTCAACTAATTCAGAGGCATACTCAGTGTACATACCATATTTTTCGGAGTATAAGATACACCAGAGTATAAGATGCACTTTAGTTTTGGGGGAGGAAAATAAGAAAAAAGCTGATTGGCAGGTGGATTGGCCTCCTGGAATACTCCCAATCAGCTGTTCCAGAGGTGAATTTTAGCAACAGGTTCCTTGGTTGTGAGCTCTGTGCCTTGCTTTTTTTTTCTGCCTCTGAAAGCCCCTGAAACAGCTTCAGAAAAAAAGCCTCTGAAGCTCTGTTTGGAAGCTTCTTTTCTGAAGTTCTGTTTGGGGGCTTCGTTTCTGATGCTTTTTTGGTCTCTGAAACCTCCATTTGAGAAGCTGGGCAGGACTACATTCGGAGTATAAGACGCACCCAGATTTTCACCCTCTTTTTTGGGGAGGGAAAAGGTGCATCTTATACTCCAAAAAATATGGTATTTATTAATTCATTTGTATGCTACTCGATTTCTTGAAGCTCTGAGCAGCTTATAACGGTAAATAAACTTTAAAAAATCAAGAGCTAATAGTATCAGCTTGAACTGTTTTGATGGATAACAATTCTACCAACATTTCCATTGTTTCTGGCTTAATTTAATGCTGTTGGCTATTTCATGTGAAAAACATGCCTGTTCATTTACCATCTTTTTAGGTTATATTAATTTTTTCCAAATTTTCAAAAATGTAAAGTGGTCCTAATATCACCAACAGAATATTTATAAATTATTTAAAATAAGGAAAATTGTTTCATAAGAAATTCTGACAGCAAATGGAAATAATCACATTTCATATTTCTCCTTGCAGGGAAGTTATAGAAAAAAAGCCAGAGAAATTCAAAATTGAATGTTTAAATGATATTAAGAACTTATTTGGTCCATGTGAACAGCCTTTTTATGCAGCTTTTGGAAATAGATCTAATGTAAGTTGCATCATCCTACAATGAATTTATCATTTGTTTCCTTTTTTTCTAAACTACGTTATTGAAATGAAATTATTGTTACAAGATAGGTGCCTACTATGGAAGGATGCATATAAATATCTAGCAAAATCAGGCAATTTCCATTCTGTATCCAGTGACTTTCCTCCATCCTACAAATAATAATATACAAATAGTTCTCGCTCCATTGTTTAGCAATTCTTTGAAATTACAGCAGTGTTGAAAAAAGTGATAAATGACTTTCTTTGCACTTATGACTATCACTGCTTTCCATGGTTTTATGATCATCATTTGAGACTTTCCCAGCCAGCTTCCGATAAGCAAAGTGAATGGGAAAGCTAGCATAAGGTCACAAGTCTCAGTCAGATGGGTGTATTTGTTTGAGAATTGCTGTCAGGACAGCTGTTGCTAAGTGAAGCTTATTGTGATGTTTTGCTTAACAACTGCTTCATTTAGTGAGTTGCCGGCCACTATTGGACTTATTGAGGACTACCTGTGAAGTGAATTTGGTTTTAATTATACCATTGAATCTAAATTCTAAAGCAATGAATTGCATCAATTCCATATTTTTAGAACAGTCTTTTTTTAAAAGTACATGACAAACTCATATCCTGGATCCATTTCTTAAGACAAGGAGCATAAATATATTCTCAGTTATGTAAAATTATTCTTTGCTTAAATTGAGCTTAATAGAGCAAAAGGTTTTTCTAAACTGACAAATTCCATGCTTGAAAATATAATTCAATATCGCAGTGAGTTCCTTAAATATAATATTTCCTTCCAAAAATGTAATGGTATATATAGTAAGTTGAAACCAAAACAAGGCTATAGCTGGACAAAACCTAATCAAATGAGCTAAGGAATCTTTAGATATTTTAAATCTATAATACTATATGGATTTTTCCTTGTTAAATAAATTTTCCTTTTGTCATGCTTATTTTATTTCAATCATTATATCCAATTTTTCTTCACTATATGTCTTCACTATCTTTTTTCACTGTTAGTAATGTTATTTTACAAAATTAGTTAAGTCTGCCCTATATTTGATTCTCCCTGCCTCATTAATAAATTAAACAGACCAACTTATATAGACATCCATCTATCAGAAGGTTCTTTTGATGGTAGATAAGACATTTATAAATTATTGCAAATAAAAGTAAAATTTTCTGATCACATCCTTGTTTAGATTCAGGTCTTTAGCTGATGGTTGTTTTCCCAGTCAACATATTTTTTCAAGACTGAGCAATATGATATAATATCTGGTCTGAAGATTGGGGACGATAGAAATGTTAGCAGTTAATATCTATCAGCAGTATTTTCTGAGATGGATTTAGGAAGCTTTAATTAGATAACTAATTTTTCTAAATTAATCAAATTTAGAACTATGTTCTAAACTATAAAACTATTGTGAGTGCCTATGTGATTTAGTATAACATTGATAAATAATAAAATTGGCATCATCTCTATAGACTGAAAGACAATTTAGTTCTCTTTATCTGCAGGATGTCTATGCCTATATGCAAGTTGGAGTTCCAGCCTGCAGAATATTCACAGTTAACCCAAAGGGTGAACTTATCCAGGAACAAACAAAAGGAAACAAATCTTCGTAAGTATGGGATTTTTAAAATAGATTGAGAAAGATTGCAATATTGTGTGAAATCATGTTTGTTATTAATTTAAAATGTGTAATTGTAAATTGACTAATAGTCAAAAAATTGCATTTCTTAAAAACAGCACAAAAGGAATGATTAGATTTTTAATTTTGGAAAGTTACAAACAGACTAATTGTCCAGGTAAATTTTAAATATGATTTTAGAATTAAATATTACAATTATTATCTCCTTCCCATGAGAAAATGATTTTATTTTTATTTTATTTTGAAAAATAAGATGAGATTTTAAAGATCAGCCATTAAATGGAATTAAAGATTTCAATTAAAGGAGGAAACTCTTAAATTTGACCTACAATTAAAGAGTGAATAAAATATTCTAACACTGAATATGTTGAAGGATATTTCCGAACAGTGGACCCAGAACTTAATTTTAATAGTCTTTGCCTCTATTAACTAAGTTCACCTTGCATAGTATAAATATTTTAATTTGCATGAAACTTCTAATGGTTCCTAAATTAGTTAATATTTCCTAAATTTCAAAGTCCTAGCTTGGTGAAAATTAGGATATTGCCTCTTTGAACCGAAAGAGATGCTTTCACCTGTGACAGAAAAGTTCAAATCAAAGACAAATTAGATTTAACCGTCTCCTTTTTTAAAAGCCCAGGAAAGAAGAATTTTCTTGCTTCTGATGGCTCTAGTGCCTGGTTTTTTCAGGGTTTTTATTCTCTCTGCCCACTACTTAGAATGTTGCTTTTCCTTTAACTCCTGTCAGAACTTTTTCAGATGTTTTCTCTAAATGTTGGTACATATCTACCTCATGGAGCATTGGGGAACCTAGCTTGAGCTGTAGGATTGTGAGCATTTGCAACTTTGGATTTGTCATGCTGTGTTCATTTTGTGAAAAGAGTTTTCACATATGTACAAACAGACAAAAAAATTTAACATTTGTTAATCTCATTTTATTATACCTGGTAAGACTTGTAAAAAAGCCAGAAAATATAGGGTTGATGATAATACACGAAATCAGACATATTTTGCCTGGGATTAATAACTAGACAAACAACTAGAGAATATTAAGAGAATATTATAAAATAATATTCTCTTAATATTCTCTAGTTGTTTGTCTAGTTATTAATCCCAGGCAAAATATGTCTGATATTAGTGATTAGTACTGCTGTAAGATCATTACATGCACAAAAATGGAATGACTTTGAAATATAGGCAGTCTTCAACTTACAACTAATTTGCCCATCAAGGTTCTGAATCATGACAGTTGTAAAAGGTTGGTCTGTGACATATTTCGTGTTGGTTAAGTGAATGTTATGATTGATAAAGCAAATCATTGGTTTGCTATGGGCATAGTTTTGCCAAAAACTGGAAATAATTGCTGGTTTTTAACAAAACCATTGTAAAACATGGTCAAACGATCATGTGATGCTGCAGACAGTGGCCGTGTTACTGAGCACCTGAAGTTTGGTCACATGTCTGCAGTAGGGGGTCAGACTATCAACTTTGAATCCATGTCATAAGTATCCCCAAGATAAGCCTGTTGTAACTTTGAACAGTCTCTAAATGTCTAGTCATAAGTTGAGGACTAGCTGTACCTACAGTGGAGGAATGGTTGGCGAAGATAATGGAACTGGCAGAGGCGGCAAAAGAAACTTGCTTAGAAAAAAATCAACCACTATTTTTATTAGCAAATGGGCTAATATGGCCTTTTTGCTGAGAAGAAAAAAACAAATTTGTGATTTTTGGATTTTATGATTAGAAAGAGTAGATTATGGAAAGAAGAAAATTATAAATGCATTTATATCTTCTGTTAAGAAGATTGCAAGCAGTCCTTTGTAACTCTTTTGTTTTTTCTATATATTTCTTTCCTTACTGTTCTCTTTTCTTTGCTGTTTTTTTTCTTTTTCTGAGTTTTGTATGTTTTTACAATTGTAATTAAAATCTTCAAATATATATTTATGAATTTAGCATTTGTTAAGACTTGAATGTCCCTGTTATCCTTTGCATAAGTACAATTAAACTTAGTGGGCCATGCTTCTTTAGAGTAAGTATATGTAATATTGTGCTATAAAATGAAGATAATGCATTAATGTTTTTCTAATTTATTTTGTATACAGGTATTACAGATTAAATGAACTTGTGGAACATTTGTTTCCACTAATTAATAAAGAACAGAGTTCCGCTTTTGTGTGCCCAGAATTCAGTTCCTTTTGCTACTGGAGAAAACTGCTTCCTGAAGTGAATATGGAAGATTTAGCTTAAATAGCATTACTTACACAGAGCTTCTTTCTGGAGAGGTCACAATACTGTTTTGGTACCATATGTCTTATTAAATGCAGGAAGAGCCATTCGTTGATACAAACTAATGAAATGCAAAACTATTTTCTTTGTTCTTTATTCAAGCCTACTGGGTTTTTTTTAAAGATACTGGAAAAATAATCTTCTGAAATAGCAAATTTTCAAATGAAGGAAAATGAATGAATTCAGCTTTTCATCTTCAAGTGTACAGTATATGAAATACAAAAAAATGTGGAACTCGTAGTAGCATTTCTGTTTGGTCTGCTATTCTGGATGGTAATCAATATAACATTTAAGATGTTTCAGATGCAACAACTGAGAACATCGTGCAGTTCTCTTATGTGTGTTTTAAGAATGTAGTGGTTAATGGCTAAATCTAGAAAAATGAAATCGAAGTAAAAATGCTATTTTTAATTATGCATTTATGCAGATTTGCCTTTAGCAGTCTGTTTAAATCCTACACAGTATGATAGACCTGCCTTTACTTGCAGCACTTTTTCTCTTTGGTAAGCTACTACCTGAAATTGAAAGTCCACAGAATGGTAAGAACTTCTTTACTGCAAAACGGGGGATTGTTGCCATTTCCTAATTACATTTAGTTCATGTATGATGGAAAAGTTACTAGGCAACATATATAGAAAATATTCAGGGATAAACTTGTTTTCTAAGTAAAAGGCAATGCATATAGGCAGTTTTTAAAACTGGGACAACTGTTTTGCTTTTCAGGACCTCTGCATCAGGGTTTATCAATTTGATAAAAATAAAAGATGCAGATCAGTGAATTATTTTGAAACGGCTATAAATGTCAGTTCTGATTAAATATTTTGTATTAGCTAAAGTTCTGGATTAAATAGCAGTTGTCTTACATTCAAATAACTAAAATTCTGGATTAAGTAGCAGTTGTCTTACATTCTCATTTTTTTCCACTGCTGCACATATCTGTTAATGGAAATGTCTATAGATAATGTAGCAGGTTTTTACCCTTCTGTCCTAGCAAAATAATTTTAAAGATTATCTTAAATTTTATCTCAGATTTTAAGAATGGATAGGCATAAATGCAGGCAACACTTGTGAATGGGTTTTTTTTCCCCTGGACACTGAAACATATGTAAATATATCAAAAGATCAGGTCAGCTATTTGAGTTAATATTGCAGTAGTGTTTCACAGTGTTAGGAAGAATGGCCTATTTTCTATTGAATTTGTATAGAAAATATATCTGAGGAAATTTAGAAATTTCAAGGTCTGACATTTTTTACACTATTTTAAGTGTACAGATTCTTAACACCAATGAAATAAACAGTATTTGTGCTGCAATATTGTACATTTGAAACAAATCTACATCCCAACCATTATTCTCTGTATGCTCAAAGTATACAATTCTGATTAGTCACTGCCAATTGTTCTGTATCAAATTCATTAATGTATTATGTAATTGTGTTCATATTTGATAAAGCACTTAGATTAAAATTTAGCAGAACAAAAAGAAAAAATTCTATTGGCATCCTCAAAAGTTGTGATAATATTTGTTCTATACTGCAGTGCTATTTAGTTTGCATTTTAGTAATGCTTTTAAAGTTTATTTTGATAAAGTGAATCTCTAACAACATGATGAAGTCATCTGAAGTTAATTTTTCTGTGATAAAGTAGTTGGAATGGAGAAAACCTATGGCTTATTTTTTGAATGTTGAGAATGTCCAAATTGTTTTTCAAGGAAGAATTCCATTACACACTTATATGCACTCAGAATTCTGTTTTTTGTTAAATTTAAAAAGTGCTTGAATCATCCTGATCCAAATATTACTTTTCATTGCAACAAATGTACAAATCTTAACATGGTGATTGTTTATTATCTATTTAAATCTTTCTGGGTAATGTTATTGGATAATTACATATTAAGTTTGGATTTTGCTTGAGTAACTGTAGAGCTGGCCAGTGATGAACCTTGTCTCAGTATTCACTTTCTGATAGAGCTCATCTTTAATCTATTTCCTGGTAGCAAATACTGATGAGTTGGGAAACAATGCATGTACTATTTCTGTTTTGGATAAGTACATGTAAGCTAATTCTTTCTGTGAAAGAAATGGACATTTATGTTTATTTACTATGTCAATCTGTTTTTTCAAGTGTAGTTACTTTTACTTTAGAAATATAATGAATTGCTGCACCAATTAAATTATTTAATTGGAATAAAATATTGCAATCTAAATGAACTGAAACTCTTGATCTGAATCTCTGCAGATTTTTAAAAAAACATAAAATAGAACCCAAAATATTGGTGTTTTGTATTGCCACACAAAGCTCAGATTTTTTATTTCTTTCTGTTGGAGTGGTCCAGAAGACCACAGTAAAAAATGAACAGATATGCTTTTTTTTAAAAAAAGGTTACTGTTAATATATTGATTAAAAAATATATCTTCATCTGGAAAATTAATATTTCACTAAATTTCATGATTCAGAATTAGATAACTCTAAATGTATTCAATTAGTATGTACCATATATAGACCATTAGAATTTGTACAGTATTGCTAAGAAGTCTTAAAATAATGCCAAATACAATAAAAATACATGAAAACGTATGTCTTTTCTGACATTGCAACTAATAAAGTTGGCTTCGTTAACCAGCAAAATTATGAAACTTTTAAAAAACAAGCTCTACACTTGAACAGTTCAGATTGCAAGAAAGAAGAAAACTCTTGAGAACATTGTTAACTGTGGTTGGATTTTTCCTTTGATATAACTTTTACTTATTAATCAGTAAACATTCCAGAACAGTGATTTTTGGTACAAACTGGATGTATTAGGGAAAATGTCATGTCATATATTGTTTAATAAAGTTTATAGTAAAATTGCACCCAAGTGTCTTACTGTTTCCATAGAAATGTTTATAGCATAATAAATATAGATATTATGAGAATTAAAATTCCATTCTAAATGCAGGAGGAGGAACTCTATAGTACCAGGTACAGTATTTGGACAGGACAAGAGAATGAAAAAAAAGTGTATTAAAACCCAATTTGATGTTATTTTTGTTCTGCTGAACTACCAAATAACAACAATACAGCTATTGCCATTGTATAAAAATAGTTCACATTCTAGTTGCACTTGTGGCTGAGTGCTGTATTCTATAGCCTATGCAGTTGTTTGGCAGTTGTAGTAGTATTAGCATATTTGTCAATGTGCAATGGAAATAGAAACACTGGAATCTCAGGATAAATTAAAGTAATAATTTAATCCTTTGACAGAAAAAACTGGAGGAAGGTGGATGGGGAAGTACTGAGGAGAATCCAAACAGTATGGTGCATACTCAGGATACAAAATTCTGAATTGATATCCAAAAAGAATATAAGGGATAGAAACTGGAACAAAAATACTACACTATTTCTACTGTTCTTCCACTTGGAATGCTTTATTGCATATGCAATAAATATTTAGAATGATTTTGGCTAACCAAGAAATGAGTCCAACAAGGATCAGTAAGAATTCAGCTATTATATGCAAATGTTTGAAAACTATGATGAAAACAGTATTGACATTTCCTAGAAATGTGGAATGTGAACTGTATAAATCCCCTAGAATATGAAGATAAACTCAAAGATGAAGCCAGTTATTGGAGAAAAAAGGTGACGCGACTGGACTGGGCAAAGTTGGATGTCTAACCAGCAGCAAATTTCCAGTTGAAAACACACACTTGATACCATTAAATACTTAAACATTGTTCTACTTTTCAATACACTCATTGTAAAGAAGAGCTGAACAACTGTATGAAAAATAGACAGGTTACAAATGGATACATACCCATTTTGCTGAAATAGCTTATAAAATTTGAAAAAATGGAAAACCAAATTTGAAAATGATAAATAGTATGTGGTGAATAACAATATATCAGGCATGAAAGACCAGGTCCACAAATGAAGGTGCAATTAAACTTTAGTGCAAAAAGCCAGTGCACAGGAATCTTGTCAACTAAGGGTTGACACCTGTTTAGTTAGATACGGGTCTACAGCATTCGAAGAGGAAGGGGAGGTGTGTGTGGACTTTTTCTTGTGGCTATGTAGAGTTCCTAGGCTGATTGCCTTTTCACTCCACCACAAGTTCTGCTATCTCTTCTATAGGATGTTTATAGGCCCTTCTATTGAAAGCAATGATAAATTAGCAGCCTGGACAAACAATATACTTTTGAGTTTTATTCAACTAGTCCTAAAATGCTTGAAATATAGTAATGTTTCTAAATGTTAGAAGTAATTCCCAGAAGAGATTTTTTTTTATAATTCTAAAAGCTGCTTATTGCTTCAAATGTTAAAGCAGCTGTTCACAATGATTAATTATAATATAAATATTTCCGAAATGTATAGCACTGTGGTCCTCTTTGTCTCTTATGATTGTTTGACAGCATTGTGTTATTTTTCAATAAATCTGAATAGTTTATTTTTTTATAAATTAAAATTACCAGCTTTGCATTCAAATAGATACAGGTGAAATGGTAAAACAGAAAGCAATACACTTATGGGGTGGTGATAATTTTGCTTCACTTGAGTGAACTGTTAAAAACGATTTACAATTTCTTACATGTTTTCATAAAATTTTGAAAAAAACAATGCTTCTAGTTTGAAGATAGAAAACAGTTTTCTACATATGTATCAGGTTAAAATGAGCTCATCTTTCAGGAGGAAGTTTGCTTTATGTTGCTTAGAAACAACTCTTCAGGGATGGCTCATGGAACAATGAAAGACATAACTATTTCTGAGATCTCAAGAGAGAAGATTAATGAGAAATACTAATAAATCTAGCTCTTAGCATCATTTTTAATTTACAAAATAGAAGAAGAAAAGTGTTATTTGGCCGGCTGCTATTACCATAGTCTGCTCTAAAAATAAGTCATATGAATGAATAATAGAGTTTTGTGTTCTCTTGTGAACTTGTAAATTAATAAAACATTAAAGAAGTCCTGGAAAAAAGAAAATATTTATTATAATAATTGTAGAAGCTGGTGCAAATATTGGATATGTTTTTTTTTAAAAAAATGGATTCAGGTAATGTAGAATTTGTAGAAAACTAATAGAAGGAAATGAAATTTTGAAAAAATTAAAATAATTCTGTAGAAAATAACAGTATTATAGAGATGATAAAGCTATGAATGAATTTTATTCTTTCTTGTGTTACGCTAGATATAGGCAATAAACATGCTAGATTCAAAATTGTGTTGCTTTATTTAATGTTGTGTGTTAAATAAGACATAATTGACCAGAGTCAGACAAGCTACTAAACCATATGCCATGACTAATGGCGATTTTCACATTACAAAGCTATAAACTATAATTTGCAAATTGTATGACTTATGCAGTCATGCATGCCAACTTCTCAATTTTAGCCTCGCATGAGGGACAATAAGACTCATTACATAGTTGTTGCAATGATCTCAACAGCTAACTCAAGAATAGAAAAATAGGTGTAAGCTGAATTTTAAAAGCCATCTGGAAGTATTCTGTTCACTTTCTGACAAAATACATTAAAAACGAGATAAGAGGTAGAAAAAAAAGACAGCCTTGTGCAGTTCTAGCTCTTACAGTGTTCAGCATTGGCCGATGGACCATGACAAATTACCCAAGATGAAGTGTTGTCCTTGGAACAGAAATAAAGTTCCCATCCTTGAATGAGATAAGCAGCCTTCAAGGAACAGAATGCTCATAATTTTTAATATGCAAATAATCAAACCTTCATGCTAGTTCAGGTGCATACATAAAGATTTCATGAAATGTGGCTATCACTCAAAATCTCAACCACTTTTAATTTTAGAACACAGTGATGGATGCCTCTTCATTAGATTTTCAGATTTTGTGAGATAATCAAGTGTCATGAAATCTGGGAATGAAGTACCTTTTAACATGCAAAATATCCCTGTGATCAACACTACTAGTGTGAACTCCCAACAGCTAAAGGAAGGTAATAAAAAGAATGAATGAGTTGATTGAGACAATAAAAAGATATCAAATATATTGTTTCATAAGAATAATGTATATAGAAATCTAAATAAAGTCCCATTATATTATCATCATAGCTCTCTGATATTCACAAATGTTGCAAAACATGTATTTTGAACATTTTATAATGCAACCATAGCTTGTCTTGGTCTGCATATATCTTTTCTTACATTCAGTTGTGTCCAGTTCTCAGAGACTGTCTGGACAAGTCCCTGCAGTTTTCTTGGCAAGATTTTTCAGAAGTGGTTTGCTATTTCCTCCTTCCTAGGATTGAGAAAGTAACTGGCCCAAGGTCATCCAGCTGGCTTTGTGTCTAAGGAAGGACTAGAACTCATGGTCTCCTGGTTGTTAGCTGGATGCCTTAATTACACCAAATTGGGTCTATACATAAATAACCATACTCTATAAATAAAAGGTAAATAGGAGAAGAAACATAGATAAGGGCTGCACTTAAGCCAAATTATTGAAATGGAGAAAAATAGAAAAAAGCAACATTAATGTTTCTCAATTTGTTATTTCTTCAGGTTGAATTTCTAGATATTTAATTCAGGTTCTATTTTCTGCTCAGGTCTGAGAAATTTCAGGGTACAGAAATACTCCGCTGAATGTGGAATACATTTCATCAGAGTCTGTATAAGCTAGCTTGCCCCCAGTAACCACAATGCCTACTTCTGCACCTGTTTTGAGATGGAGAACAAGCTGAAAAGCCCCAGTTCCACCACAAATCCGTTTCCCTGATCTTGGCTTGCGATATTCAGGTAGGTCTTTCTTATAGCCAGCTGTGTTAAGTTGAGTAACACTTGAATTGGAGACTGACAGCATTGCTTCAATATATTCACCTCTCTCAGGAACTAGAACGGCTGTGATTAGGTAACGACCTTCATATGGAGATGTAAAGAAACCTGCAAAAAAGATGTACAGTATCAGTAAATAACACACACCGTCTAAGCTGGCTGGGGAATTCTGGGAGTTGAAGTCCACCAGGCTGAAAGTTGCCCAGGTTGGAGACCTCTGCTCTAATTCTTACAACAGTATTAAAAACTCTAAAAGCAGAACTAAGAATAACAAAATAATAAGATGGAGGGATGTTAAAAATGATGAGCCATCTCACAAGTTCATCCATCCCCACCCCTGCTGACATAATCAGGTCTTGAGAGACCTTCAAAGCGAATGTGAGGCTGACCTCAACTCTGAAGTGAAAAGATTCCATGACGCAGGCACCAAAAAGTCCCTCTTGCCTAGGCTCACTAAATGTAACTCCTTAGATGACAGAATCTATTGGATCCGATGGGATGGGCAGATAAAATGGGAAGAAGTGATCTCTCAAAAACTGATATGCTATTTTGATCTTTAAAATACCAGACCCAGACACAAACTGGTAACCAATGCAGCTTGCACAGGAGAGGAATAACATGCAATCTACCAAAACTCACATAACTGCTCACATCAGCTGCCCACTTTAAGGGCAGCCCCCATGTACAACACATTGCAACTGTCAAACTGAGAGTTGACTTGGCATGAATGATTGTGAGTAGGGCCCCTTAATCCAGGAATATATATGCCTGATGTACAATACAAAATTGTGCAAAGCCCTCTTAACCATGATTGCCATCTGTTTCTTGAGCAGGAATTGTGAGTCAGAAGCCCTCCTGATTGCACACAATCGGGGGCAATGTGATTCCATCCAGCACCAGATATCATCTAGTCCTAAAACCAGACTGCCCCCAAACCAAAGTCATTTAGTCTTGCCAAGATTCAGTTAAAGTCCGTTGTTCATCATCCAGACTCTGAATGGACAAGTCTCGCATACAGTGCGCTGCAGAGCACTTTCAACTTTCTGAAAGATGATGTGCACTGATGATGTTACCTAGTTTGGCTAATAAAATGTCTGCAAGAAAACAATCAAGATCAGAGAGCACCAAGGACCCTTCCTTAGAGATCCAGGGTGGAAAAAGGTCAGCCACATACTAAACCGAACCACAAGTCCTGAATACTTCAGAACTGGTCATTCTGGCTACTCAAGAATTTAAAATTATAACCCTTGACTTAATTTACAGGACTTATAGGCTCTAAATTAATTTGGTTTGTTTATGCTTTGAACCCAGAAGAATTTAGGCCAATGAATCAATACCATATGTATCAATCTGATGAGGCAAAAAGAAATCTCCATATTGCACTGCTTCTCATGCTTAATGCAAATGAATTGGTTTAAATCAAGCTATTTCTGCATTACTTGCTTGGGTTATACTATATAAACTGCAGACAGAAACACAGCTTGAAGAAACTGAAGCAGTTGAAAGTCTGTATAATAACCGACTGCATTCTAATAGCACAAATAAAATGAGAAGAGAAAACGCAGAAATCTATTTTCTCCCCAGGAAATATTTTTGGAAACCTGCCCAAGTCTGCTACTGATCTTTTCTGTGGAGTAAAGTTATATCAATTTATGGAATAGCTACACCATCCTACCCTTCAATCTGTAGCAGCCATTTGCAACAGAATAAATTCTGTGTGTAAGGATATAAAAGACTGTGGTCAGAACAGATGAGACGGTTTTCAGAGTCAACTGACAAGGAAACCAAGTCAGATTCAGGCGGCAACTAGGCTGCCTTGTTACTTTCCATTTTGAGTAACGTTCAGAAAGATGGGAAAATATAAAGTATCAGAAAGTGAAATGTGATTCTTTAATCTGAATAATTGAAGTCTGCTGATGTAATGTATTAACATTCTCAAGCAAGTTCCAAGTGATAGGCCCACCTTGTCCCTTACCTGTGTTAGGGTTATAATAATTTCCATCATTTACAAGGACTTTGTTAAAATGAATCACACCCACATCTTCGGGGAAAGGCTTCTTTGTGAGGCCAGCAGAGAAGGACACCAAAGAAGTAAAAGCCCCTACTAAATTGGAAATATATATATAATTTAAATGTGTTTAAGAAAAACATTAATATCATACAAACAGTGCTGAATTTGTCTTATACCTATTTTTCCTCCTTAAATTAGAAGGTCTATAACTATATGAAACTTTAGATATTACTTGAGTACTCTCAAGATCTTGGTTTTATGTTTCTCTGCCTTTTAAAAATCCTATTTGCCATTTTTTGCATGCTTAAACTCTCATTCACCATTTTATCCGTGTGCAAAATGTATGACGTGCACATTTTACCTATACAAAAAATCATTTTTTTCAGTCATTATTTCCTAAGCTGCTGTGCCAATATATCCATTTTCAACATTACTCACTGAACTACAGGATAAAAAAGAAAACTGCAAACTTTCTTTGTAAACAAAAAGAAAGATAGGTATTTATTTTTCTCTCCACTTGCTTCCATTATTCTTAAATACAATATGAGATCATTTCATACTTTGAAATTATGTTAAGAGATTTTCTAAACAAGTTTTCTCCAGATAAGATTTCTAGAAATAGTATTTATGGTATAAATTGTTTCAAAATATCAGCAAGTATAATGTGGAAATTAGCTTCAAGAAATTAAAAGAAGCAATAGCATTACCTTGTGGAGGTGGCGTTTTGAGCGGGTTTGGATAACCTATAAGAACATATATGGAAAAAATATTTTAAAAACAATTATTCTCATTTCTCTGTACTTTTTTACTAGTACAGCCTTCAAATAATTTTGGTGAGTGGTCTTTTCAAACTCAAGTGATTTGAGAACTGCTATCTGAAATGAAGAATTTGGATAGTGGTAACAAGAACTTTCCCTTTTGATCTAGAGCAAAGATGTCCAATCTTGGCAACTTTAAGACCTGTGACTTCAACTTCCAGAATTTTCAACCCAGCTATTAAAGTTGCCAATGTTGGATATCCTTGGTCCAAAGTGATTTCTCAGAGAAGACTTGGGTAGGAGAAGAGTAAGAAAAGTTCTATTGTTTCTCAGCAAAACAACAATTAAGGATATAGTTAGCAGCTACTATCTTTTGGCTCCCACTATAATTCCAAGAGAAATGGATGCTGAACTGTTGGGAGAAATTTCCAAGGAGGGGTTGATTTTGAGTACTGAATTTCAAGTCTGGTCATTTTGTTAAGGAATTTGGATAATAATACTTAATACTCTGTGAAAGCTAGTTACATTTAGCATTAAACTCTCCAAAAAAGTCAATTATGCAATTGGTTCCTTTGCGGGTTTCAGTCACGAATGGAAAAATAAATATATTATAATACATTAATATTATAATTAGAGACCTGCATTTATCCTGATCTAGCAGCAGTTAATAGCAGATTGTGCTGAAACCACGCAGTGCTTCTCCTTCATACTGTTGATTAAACCCAAGTAACCATCCCTTTTGAAGTATAGGAAGAATTTACTCCCTTCTTAATGAATTTAGACAAGTTTTCAAAGTGGTATTTCAAAAACCTTAGTGATGTTCAGTCCCACTTTCTTTATATTCCATTTGTATTTATGATCCATTCCAATAAGGGACTACAGTGACAATCTTCTCTGATAGTGAACTTAGCAGTTAAAGCTTACGGAACTGGGCTCCCAAATGATTACTGGAAAACTAAAGGGAGGATATAAATGCCCTTAAAGATCTTGATATTTTCATATATATTCAAAGACAAATTCTTTAAAATAATAAGATAAATTTCTCCAAAATATCATGAGTATTGAGCTATGGAATGTTAAAAATAATTTGATATATAGCAAAAGAAAAAAAGAATGCAAAGCGAGCTGGCTGAAAACCTGAGTAAAAGCATTTATACTGGGAAGCTTATTCATATTACACAGACACACACACACACACACACCAAATCAAAAGTAAGTATGGCTTCCTATTTAATGTCTTTTTAAATGATGATATTGTCCATATTTACCTACGCCTAATTAATACTGGTAAAATTCAATGCAATTTTTTTCATATAGTATCTGAACACCAAATTACAATGAGTATTAACTTGATTTCATCACTTTAAAAAGTGCACAGTTAAAATGCTGATTTCCTTACCTGGTGCCCCTGCGTATCCTTCAGATATAAGCATGTTATTCTGGCCGTCCTGCCCATTTATTCTTTTTGGCAGTCCTTTTCTTGATCTTAGAAGAGTACCAGGAGGGCCTGCCTGTCCAGCTTCCATCAATAACCCATTTGATCCAGGCAAAGAAGACAATCCTGGTTTTGATGGCTGCATTGGGATTCTGGAATCTGATGACTGAAGAGGTATTCCTTGCAATGGGGGCTGTATAATTATTTGTGGACGTGATGGCTGCAGAGGTATTCTTAATTCTGGAATTTGTACTGATTGGGGTTGTGATAGCTGCAGATATACCTCTGTTTGTGACTGTACAGGAATCCTTGATTGTGATGGCACTGGAAATTTGCCTGGCTGAGATGACTGTAATGGTTTTGTTGGATCTGAATGTATCTGAGGAATTTCTCCTTGCTGTTCCTTTGCTAACGGCACTGATGGTTTTTCATCTAAAGATATATAGAGAATAGAAAATCCTCCAGTTAGATACAATAATATATCAGAATTAACATATTTATGACATCTATAACATTAAAATTATAACACTGAAGTGCAAGGCTGATGATCGTATGCTTCTATTTTATAATGAAAGGATCACATCATGCAACCAATGAACCACAGTTATTAATCAAGAGACCTAGAATTTTTTCAAAAAAATTATGATGACAACTGGGGCCAGAATTTATGTCACTAAGTGATATAGCTGTAAAGCATGATGTCACATGACCACACCAACAGTAATTCCGGCAGTCTTGGTTGCCATTATAATCCCAGGACCATGCTCGTCTTTATGCAAGGACATTCCATGATCATGATGTGGTAAGAGGCAGGAGTCCCACACAAGCAGTTTGGTGGGTGAGAACTAAGGGCAGATGCCAAGGAATGTGAGTGGGCAGACGGATGCCAAGGACAGATGCTAGTAAGTGGGTGGATGAATGCAGATGAAGAGGTGCATGGTAGGACTGCAGGTGTAGGATATCTGTCAATCACAGATCATCTATGTGCTTTAAAGCTGATGCACATTTTCATTTGCAACAAACCAATATTAATATTGTACTATGGAAATAAAATAAATGGATTTTTCACTTAACTATGTCACTTTGCTTAATGATTGAAGGAGATGTAAGGTTGCAAGTTCAGTTGTGGTCATATGAATTATACTGAGCAAGGACCAGTGATGGGATTCAAGTAATTTAACAACTGGTTCTCTGCCCTAATGATTTCTTCCAACAACTAGTTTGCCAAACTGCTCAGAAAGTTAACAACCGGTTCTCCCGAAGTGGTGCGAACTGGCTGAATCCCACCACTGGCAAGGACTACTTATACGCTGTCCACATGCTGACAGAAAAGTATCTTTAGCAGAATGGTTCTTAAACTAGTCTTACAATCATCTATCAAATCTGCTCTGAGGACTGGAGGAACTTCCTAAATAGTATTTGCGTAATATCCAAAAGTTAAAAAAGGACATGTATGAGCAGGGTACTGGATCAGGATGACAAAATATGTATTACCACTAGATGGCAGAAATGAGTTAGTTTTCTGTATCTCTTTGCTGTCATCTACTGATCATCCTTTTTGTACTGTCCATTGGGTTTCCGGCCCTCTCAATTCCTCCAGGTAGATGGGGAAGAAATGGAGGTAGTAACAGATTTTATTTTCCTGGGTTCCAAGATCACGGCAGATGGGGACTACAGCCAAGAAATTAAAAGATGTTTGCTCCTGGGGAGGAAAGCTATGGCAAACCTAGACAGTGTACTAAAAAGCAGAGACATCACCCTGCCAACAAAAGTGCATATAGTCAAGGCTACAGTTTTCCCAGTTGCAATGTATGGCTGTGAAAGTTGGACCATAAGAAAGGCTGAGCGCCAAAGAATTGAGTCCTTTGAACTCTGGTGCCAGAGAAGACTCCTGCGAGTCCCTTGGACTGCAAGGCGAACAAACAAGTCAGTCCTAGAGGAGATCAACCCTGACTGCTCTTTAGAAGGCCAGATCCTGAAGATGAAACTTAAATACTTTGGCCACCTAATGAGAAGGAAGGAATCACTGGAGAAGAGCCTAATGCTGGGAAAGATTGAGGGCAAAAGAAGAAAGGGACGACAGAGAATGAGGTGGCTGAATGGAGTCACTGAAGTAGTAGGCGTGAGCTTAAGTGGACTCCAGAGGATGGTAAAGGACAGGAAGGCCTGGAGGAATGTTGTCCATGGGGTCGCGATGGGTCAGACATGACTTCGCAACTAACAACAACAACTGATCATCCAAATTCTGAAAGCTTGTAGTTCTACCAAGAATTAAGATGCATTAATTATTCAGGCAACATATAGTTATAAATTATTTCATCTTTAAATTATACTTTGTCGTGCTTCCATTTAAATGATTTTTTTAAAGGAAGAGACATCAAGGAAAATTTTATAGATTTGTGCCTTTATTCTGTCTCTCTTGCATATTTTTAACTTGATTATATATGCACCGGATTGAAGGACAACTTTTAAATAGTAGTCCTAAAGATCCTCTAAGTTGTTCCAATCTTCACTATATATTTCCACTATGTGCTTTGAAAGAGATACAAATTTAAACTGCACGGGCCTCCTTTGTGTTTAATACAATGATTGGAAATTAGTTATTTGTCTAATATAAGAAAAGGATGGACATGAGATAAGTTGCCATTTAATATGCCAAGAAAAACAATCCGTCCATGTTACTTTCACATCTGATGGAAGGCATGATGTAATTCATAGCTGTGTACAAGAACAAGAGGTCAAGTCCTGCTTTCCCCAGAATGGTTTCTGAAAAGAAATGTGAGACTTATTGAAGTAGGGAGAAAAATCTCCCAGGGTCTAGAATAAAAGAGAGATGCATGTTACTGGTAAGAGAATGGAAAGATAAGACTCATATGATGCCAGAAAAGGAAACTGAAAGAAAGTGAATTTTTAAAGTGATAAAAAATATATAATCCTTCTTAACATTATTAATTTTTATCCCTCTATTACTGTTTTTTAAGTAACCCAAGGTGCAAACATACATTATATTCCTTCCTCCTTCTATTTTCCCCTCAACAACAACCCTATGAGGTGGGCTGACAGAGAGTGACTGGCCCAAAGTTCTCCAGCTTTCCATTTTGCTTTGAACTGAATTATGTTCTCTTGTTTGTATTAAATCATTTTTATTAATTTTTAAAATCTATTTTCTTCAGCAAGGAAGAAATAAGTAAATATATAAAAGGAACCGTACATTTCTTTTGTTCCAAGGATAATTACAAAATACCGCGAGTCAGCTTCCCTGGTCAGTAATAACAAGCCTTACCAAATAGGCACATGTATGCAGAAATGTAAACATCAAATATTACTTTTAAAGATTAAATTTAAAAATAAATTTACCTCTCCAGCAAGGATTGCTATTGCCAAAAAACACTGAAAAACAGACAAGTATATATACCCATCCATGCGATAACACTGCACTAAATGCTATTTTGGCCTTTTGGATGTCTGATACAGTCACTTTATATCACACACAGCTCCATTGAAAATGATAAAGCAGTCATCATTTATAGGCAAAACATTTGTTAATAACCTAAACAGGACAAAACTTCTTTCAATCCATATTCATATCAACCTCATTCTTGTGTGGTGTTAAACAGTCTATAAACAAGCACACATCTGTATGTAAAGCAGCTAGAAAGGTAAGCAGTTCTTACATACAAAACATTTTGTTTTCACTGATAACAGTTGATTAATATCTGGCAACCTTTGCCAATTAATGCAAAATAACATTTGCTAAACAGTTAACAATTCCATTTATACAAAATATAGAAAAGCCTGATTTGTGACCGCAATTCTGAAATAAAACTTATCAACTATCTGGATATGCTAGCTCATAAAGTGACTGATAATTTCAATGCAAGATATTTTTTAGGAATTGAAAACTGAAATAATTTCATAAATCATACTTACGTATCTGTAAATGTACTATGTGAACACAGCTTCTATACAAGCTCTGAGCCTAATACAGATTCTTACCGACAGAAATAAATATTGAGCTGCACTTGTTTTCCTAGGCAGGTAAATTATATTTATAGAGTTGCTCTGTATATTTGTCTACAATGGGAGTGATTGGATTTAACCATATTTAATTACATCTATATTCTATATTTTCTAATATTGCTTAGTTGAAAACTGACATTATTTAATCCTTTTTTTCTGATATATATTGAACATGAGTTTCTATGTACAAAACAGGCATTTATGGTATTGTGAATCCTTGCCATTAATTAATCCTATTTTAGTGGTTTGCCTAGTTTGAGCAGAAATCCCATTTTTATGGAAAATAAAATTTGCTTCCAATCTACATTTTCACATTTTGAGCAGATTTTGTCATTCTAAGGATGCCCTCCATAATCAGCTGAATCATCCTTATGTAACCAAGCATCTCACTACCTTAAATGGAAGTATTGACTAAGCAACCAAATAAGGCTTTGGTCCATGTTTCATACATACAGTCTGTTCAACAATATTCATTAAGCTGTCAACATATATTTGAGTTGAGTCATTTAAAATGTTCTTGGCTCCATTGTGCTTGAAGTAAATAAAATAAACTATTACATGAAATCAATATATTTTGCAGCCTAGAGAAAAGGACTACAAAGAATCAGGGCTAAGAAGCAAGTCATATAATTTTTTAATAAAAACAACAAATAAAATTTAAAATGATGTACACTCAGTTTTGAGTAAGGCAATAACTTCTGTTATGATATAAAAAGTATATTATTGTATTTCCCTGAAAATAAGACCCAACTGGAAAACGATCCCTAGCATTTTTTAGGATGCTTGTAATATAAGCTCTACCCCAAAAATAAGCCCTAGTTAAGATCATCAGCCAAGCAGACATATTTAGTACCACATTTTCCCCAAAATAAGACCTAACTGGAAAATAAGCTCTAATGTGTCTTTTGGAGCAAAAAATAATATAAGACCTAGTCTTATTTTAAGGGAAACATGGTAGATTGTCTGAAATACATTTTTTTATATTGATTATATTATGTGGCGAGAGTCAATTTGTTGTAGTAATTCAGAGCACTTGCCTAGAAGCCAGGACACTGAGTTCTAGTCCTGCCTTATGTATGAAAGCCAACTGGGTGATTTTAGGCCAGTCACATGCTATCAGCCCTAGCAAGAAGGCAATGGTAAACCTCTTCTAAAAATGTTATCAAAATATTAGCAACAAAACTGCATATGTCTCTTCATGTAGTCACCATGTTCAAGATCGATTTGAAAGCTCCAAAAAAATAACATATGGCAAATGTATGTATATGTGTGTGTGTGTGTGTGTGTGTGTGTGTGTGTATATATATATATATATCTTTTTTACTGCTCACAATCATTTTTGTGAGAAATCTGTCCAATGATATTGATATTTACCTGACTGAACAGCTAACTGCTACTGCTTTTCCAAGTTTTCTTTAATTTTAAAGATATTTATAGTTCTGGGTTGCAAAAATCTGTGGGACTATTCAATGGTCGCAAAGAGCTACAATATTCTGTATCTCTCTGTTGTCATATCAAAGTCAACTGGGATTTTGCAGCTCCAGATATTTGCATTTTGTAATATATTTAAAGTTATGAAAACATAGTGACAGCATTTACCCTAACTTGGCTGATTAAGCAGGGTCAGCACTGGATTATTTGAACTACTCAGGAAGCCAAAGTTATGGGTGTGGGAAACATAAAAATCTCCAAGAAGCCAATGGCAAACCACTTGTCAATGCAACAGTCCAGCTTGACTCAAGGGTCAATAGTCATTTTTACCTTAATGGTGCATGGAATGCAATGATATGATATCTGGCACAAACTGGCAAAATATTGAAGGTCTGGACTTACGTAAAGAGCATTAGTGCAAAACATAAGGGAAAATTTGACATTTTGTTCTATTTCCCTTGTCTAATAAAACTGCTACTTAATTTTTAAAATTGATTTAACACTATTAATGGTATTTTTAATTTTAAAAATAATCTATAGAAAAGGCAATGCAACTTACATATAGAAGGCTGAATTTTCTTCGGGTCCTGACGATCAGTGGCAAATTTGTGAAACTGGCTATTGAACTGCTGGGTAAAATTTTTGAGGCTAAAAATATCTTTTGAATGGGATGTTACAGTTGTGTTCATCTGATTGAAACAGTTCCAAAGACTGGAGATGTGTCTGTTTAATCCCTCCTTTATCCTTTGAAGGCTGCTAGAGACAGAATCTAGTTTATTGCAAGTTTTCTCAACATTTGATACTTTATCTTCCAAGTCTGAGATGCCAGGTATTTTATCCTTACATTTGGTCAAGTTAAATAATTCTTCCCCATTCAGTTGATTTATCTTTTTGTTTAAGTGATTGCAACAATTATTGTTTTGGTGCATTGTTTGATTGTTCATCATTTTCTGTATTTCATCTGTTTTTCTGAGTAACTCAAGCTGTGTCTTCCCACATGTAGAATTAATACCTAAAAGTTGTTCTTTACAGCCGTTTAAGCCATTCTGAAGGAGTTTTACATCTTTATCAATAGCATTCAGACCAAACCGAACTATTCTCAGATCCTTATGAAGTTTATGAATGTCACGCTGAGTGCCTTTAATTAAATTGAACTTTTCACTCAAAGAACTATTGAAAGATTTTAAAATATCAGAATTGTCTTTTGTTTTCAGAAATAAATGATCATATTTACTGTTAGTGTTTTCTATTCCTTTCTGAAGACTTTCCAAAAACTGTGATAAAGATTGGCAAACATCTTCAGTGTGTTGTAATTTTTTCTTCATAAGATTAATCTCCAATACAATGTGCTTATTTTCAGATTCTGAGTTGTTCTGCAGTGTTGATCCTCGAGTAGTATATATATCATCTGGACTGGTAACATTAGCAATATCAAGAATAGTAGAACCTAGTCTGCTTTCTATTGCTTGGAACTTTTTCTCAAATAAGTTCCTTACTTCATCTACTTTAGTAGCTATAACATTACGAAGCGTTTCCTCAATGTAAAAGCAATGTTCTTCAGCATTTTTCTCTGTAACATTCATCCTTGCTTCTATTTCCTCCCATTTTTCATCAAAGTTGTCTTCTGAATATGGAGTCGAAATATGTTTTATTTCATTATCTATCCTGGCATTTAAAATTTTATTTGCTTCTGCAATTTTCTCTATCTTTTTATCCAAAGTGTTCATCTGTTCTCTAATGTCATCACTGCAACATGAGTAGTTTAATGGTAATTTGATAACATTCTGTAGATTTTGAATTTGTTTTTTTAGGTCATTTTCTTTTTCTGCAACAGATTCTCTAAGTCCTAAGAAATTGGCCTCATGGTCATCACAGTATTGTTGAATACCTGTCAGCTTATATTCGCAGGAACTTTTCAGATCTGCCATTTTCTTCTCAAATCCTTCCAACACTTCCTGTCTCAGGGCTTCAAATTTAGCATCTATATATTCCTGATACAATTGACTGTTGGGCATTGTTATTGTTGGTCCTTGGGCTGCTTCTTGGAGCTGCTTTAATTGCCCTTCATAGTCATTTACTTTCCCATTCAGTTGTTCCAACCTATTAATTTTGGCTGTCAGGCCATCCTCTATTTCATCTTCTTCAGATGTTAGTCTTTCTGTTCCAGATTTGTATGAGTCATTAGTATTCAATGGATATGTATTCTCTGTTTTTTCTTCCAAAGTACTGTCCAACCCTGGATGGTCATGAAGGTTGTTCAACCAAGATAATACTCTCTGACTTGCATCTTCTTGCACAGTAATTTTTGGATTTTTATCCACATTGCTTATAACAGACTGAAGTTCTAGCACAGTCTGCGTAAGCCGGAATAATTCATCCTCCAGAAACTGTATTTTCTTATCTTGTGAATCTTCTTGTTTTTGCTTTGGTCTAGAATCTGTAGAAGAAAAGTGTGGCACTCTTTTAATTATCTTTTTCAGTATGAAACAATAAAAATGAGCACACTGAAAAAAATTACTTACATAGTCACATTTTTGCAGCTTGAAACATTTCATTACTAAGAAACCACATAAAGAAAGGAATCATAAGAAACATAAATACCTATCATGTAAAAAACTCAAAACCAACTATGAGATTAATTCAAAAGGCAAAAGGGAAGTTTTCTAGACCCAGATGGCCAGATAAACTACTAAGTAACAGCTTATTAATGGATGCATACAGAAAAATATGCATTGAATAGTATCAGAGCAAACTGAATTTTTGTAAGATGGTTACAATTATGAAAGACCCAGTAGAATTTTAGCAAACTTACTGAATTAAAAAAAAGACAAAATAGTTATAGCCATTAAAAATAAGAACAATAAAATATAAGGAGTCCTAATTTAATGACAATTGGGATAAGCAGCTCCATCACTAAATGGTACATTATTAAGTGAAAGATCATGTGACTGTATTCAACTTAGGTTAGTTCTGCTACAGTCATTATGTAAAGCATCTGTTGTTAAGTGTGACATCATATGACTGTGACTTGCAAGTTACTGCTGGTTTGCTTGTGGGAAGTCAGCTGGGAAAGATGCATATGAACAGTGGGAATCTTGCAACTGTTATAAGTTTAAGGATTGATCATAAAATTACTGTTTCAGCATTGTCACAAATTAAAACAGTTGCTGAATGTTGCAGTCATTAACCTAGAACTGTGTGGTGAACCTATGGCACGTGTGCCACAGGTAGCACGCGGAGCCATATCTGTGGGCATGTGAGCGTTGCCCTAGCTCAGCTCCAGTGCGCGTGCGGGCACCAGCTAGCTGATTTTTGGGCCTTCTGGGCCCACCAGAAGTTGGGAAACAGGCCGTTTCTGGCCTATGGAGGGCCTCCAGGGGAATGGGGAAAGCCGTTTTCACCCTCTCCAGGCTCCAAGAAAGCCTCTGGAGCCTGGGGAGAGTGAAAAATGAGCCTACTGGGCCCACCGGGCCCTCACAGTGGGGGGACCATGAGGGGGGGTCATGCGCACATGATGGGGGGGCACAGGGCGGATTGAATTATGGGTGTGGGTACATGTGCGCACGACCCCTTGTGCTCCCCCCACTTTTGGCACGCAATGGCAAAAAGGTTAGCCATCACTGACCTAGAGCTACCTTTATATAATCCCCAAAGGACATACATTTTCGATTTTTAAAATATTTAAATTATTTTTACTCATATTTATATAATAAATTGATGAAAATTCTAGAGACTTTAAAAGCTGAAGATGACCTTTCACAGTTGATAACTCACAATAGTTATTATTCTTTCTTTTGACTATGAATAAGATCAAAATATGCCTTTGAATAAGAGTAACGGAATGGAATATGAGTAATGGAATGGCTTTTCTGCGGAATGGTGTAAAATATGTATTAATACACATGCTCCTAAACTCTATTAGCTCTATAATCAAACTCTATAATATGAACTTTGAAAATGAATTTTTATCTTCTTCATTTAATGAAACATATATTGCAGTTATGCCAAAATCATAAAGATTATATGCCAAGTGCTAATTATTAACGAATGTCATTGGTTGATATATATTTAAAGACATAGCTACAAAACTTCAGGTTAATTAACTATTGCCATGGGAAATAATTTTCTTACACATAGAGTAGAAATGAAGTAGAAAATAACACATAAAATAACGTAGGAATAACCTACCTCACAGAGTTAACAGGACTAAGAAATATAGCTAGCATAGCAAAGAACATTAAGCAATAAAAGGGTGGTGTAAAATTCAGCAAAAAAGTCCATGCATATCAAGAGCTAAAGAAACATTTACCCAAGCTTGGCTTCATATCATTGGGTGGAAGTTCTGCTGGGTAAGCTATTGATCTTGGCTTTTCAGCTACAGCCTCTTTGCAATCTACACCCATGTATCCAGGACAACATCTCCACTCTAATTCGGTTACCATCTTGTATGTTAAAATATATTTAGGCCTCAAACTTGTTCGATACCTGTAATGAATTAAAAGTAGCACATTGAACTATTTTTTATTGTTTTGTCCTTTCAGCAAACCATGTAAGCAGAACAAATACAATAATTAAAATTAAGAACCCTGAGTGTACTATCTTTTAGGCATACTAAGATGTATTTATCATTCCTTAATGTAGATTGTTTATGGAACCAGCTACCACACCAGAGAGCTTATAGTTTATCCTTTGCTGACTGTGTTCTTGCAAGGCTCTGTCAGGGATGCTTTAATCTGGATCCCTTTATTCATCAGATGTTGGACTTGATGGTCTAATTCACAGGTGTAAAACTCATGGCCTCACACTGCCGTCATGTGACGTTTTGCGATGTTTTTCCCATTCACAGAGCTGGGATGGGTGTGGCCTGCGCATGATGCATCCGGCCCGTAGATTGCCAGTTTGACAGCCCTGGGCTAAATCGCCCTTCTATCTCTATAATTATTTCAGGTGAACTCTGGCCTATAACTGTAATAAATCCATTCTTTTTTTCTTTGAGTGAAGTGAAAATTTGAATTTTACCACAGACACAGTATGTATGAAGAACATGGTGAACATAATAAAATACTTGTTTTCTTCAGAGACAATGGTACACAGAGAGACACACATACACAGATTCATAGAGAGTTGGAGATACTAGCAGCAGCATTCCAAAATATTTGAAGAGGCTCATAACAGAAAATACATCACATGTTATTCATGAACAAGCTTACAGGGATATCTGGAAACAGCAATGTGAACCTTTCAAAGGATATAACTACCTTGACTGTTAAGAGTTGCTTCATTCATGTTCCCACACATTGCAAAGCACCTGTTTGAATTATTTGTATGGAATTAAATCACACTGTTGTTCTCAGAATACTCAATTAATGGCTGGATTATCAAACTAGCACATACCTGCACATACAGGTAGTCCTCGACTTAAAACCACAATTGAGCCCAACATTTCTGTTGCTAAGTGAAACATTTGTTAAGTGAGTTTTTCCCCCTTCTACAACTTCTTGCTTCAGTTGTTAAGTGAATCACTACAGTTGTTAAGCTAATAATACGGTTGTTAAGTGAATCTGGCTTTCTCATTGACTTTGCTTGTCAGAAGGTCATAAAGGTGATCACATGATCCCCAGGACATTGCAACCATCATAAATGCCAAGCATCTGAATTTTGATCATGTGACCATGGGGATGCTGCAATGGTCATAGCTGTGAAAAATGATCATAAGTCACTTTTTCAGTGCTGTTGTAACTTTGAACGATCACTAAACAAACTGTTGTAAGTCGAGGCCTACCTGTATACTGTCTCACAAATGTTAATGTTTACATGATCTACGCATGTTAATTCTAAAATATAATATTTAAAATTGCCTTCAAAATCAAATGAAACTGCAATTGCTTTTGAAAACTAAGGGATCCTATACAAATCTTTGCATATTTTAGAAACAGCTTTGAACTATGTGATTTTTAGTTTTGAAAGTTACATCATTTTTTTCTGACTTTTCTGCATTATTTGAAAGCAGGGAAATTCTTTTTATGTACACTAAGCACAAGTCTTTAGTGCACAAAACAAAAATAAATTCCAGTTATATAAAATGTTATGTTATAATCACTGCTAAGACATCTGAAAAACAAATTTATTATTAATTAAATAAATGGGGGAAATTATGTATAGAGCATGTTCATTCAGAAATAAATTCCAGTGTCTGATGCATATAGGTCTAACTTGTAGATGAAATGTAGAAATATGTAAATAATACTTGTAATGAAGGAGAAAAAAGTAGAAAACCTAATATCCTGACCACCCACAGCTTTCCCTGTGTTCTGTTCTTACCCACAACATATACCCACTTATTATTGCACAAGTAATTTAGGCTCCTTTTTTTTAACTCTCTGAAGTAAATGGAATATGATATTTGATTTAGAAGTTTATAAGAATATCTCTATCATAATACTGTTTAAGCATGCATCAAACTTCATGGGCTTCAGACACATAAACTTGTTTCTATTTTAAGACTTTGATATAAGGGATGAGAAAACTGAGTAAAATTTTAAATAACAAGACATTTACAAAATTCAAAGAATGTATACTTGCAATTGCTTTAAACTTCTATTTTTGACATGACTGTACAAGCATCTACTGAAAATTGGAAAACTTATGTCTTAATAGTATTTGGGGTTCCCCTTTAATACGTTATATCAGTTAAAGCAGATGATGGAAATTGAACTTTAAATGATTAAAAAGCTATGAAATCCATTGTACAACTTGCTTTAGCAGTGGAAAGTAACATATAATGTTTCCCAAGCACTTATATTTTGATCCAAATTTAAAAATATCAGTAAAACTGATGATTTTAAAGTCTGTTCTTTTTATGTCCTTAACACCCACTCACATGAAAATCACTATCCTAACAAAACAATTTCAGTTTATTTTCCTTAAGGACAATGCTTCACTTAATACTTAGTTTATTAATTTATGCATAGTAAAATTAGTTACTTAACTCTATTAGAACTACAAACTTTATCTATTACAACACAGAAGTGAAAATTTCATTCCTAACTTGTTACCCATGTTCATCATTAATTTGGTGAATCATCTGCAAGATATTGAAGTCTGACCTTTTCGAATCATTGCTTGATAAAAATAGATTGTGGCATTAAAAGCTATGGAAAATTACTTTATCATGAAGAAAATCGTATCTAAAGCACAAGGAAAATATAATTCAGTGTTAAGTCTGATGCTCATTGCCACTATTTTCAAGCTGAAATAAAAAAGGACTGTTTTAAATATATACTTGCAAAATTATGATTGATCATACATTTTAAGTCATTCTAGCTTCAATATGTAAGTGTAGGTACTCAAAAACTAGCTCTATAGCACCCACATGAGATTATTGTTTTTACAACTGCAGCATTTATACTGCAGTTTTGGCATATAATACCTCTATAGTAAATGCATGTGAACACAAAGGCTGGCACTGTGGACTTTTTTATATGAAGAGGAAGTAAGTGTACATTGCATTTTGTTTCTTATTTAATGAATTTACTAGTTAAGTAACATAAAGCACTTGTATAATTTCATGTCATGTGCCAGTTGCACCCCTTCTTGGACGCTAAGCCAGTGATAACCTTTTCGGCGCCAAGTACGTGCACACCCATAATGCAATGAGTGTGCAACAACCCCCGGGCGCCCTTCATCTGGGTACTGATTACTGGTGGAAAGGTGCTTAGGTTTTTTTATTCCCTTTTTGGCTGGTTGATTGTCTCTTTTGCATAGTCTATATATATTGTTTATGTCTGTGTGTCTATTGATGGCTAATTTATAAGTATTAGGCTTCTAGAAATTCTCTGCTATTTTTGGCTTGATCTAAAATATGAGGATTGCACAATAATGACACATGATCTCAACCTACTTCATTGTGCTGCATCTGGAGCTATCTTTGAAAGCTTCAATTAGTCCAGAATTAGGCAGCTTAGTTGTTAGGTAGGATATGGTGGCCTGAGCATTAACACTAGTATTCCAGACCGTTGTTTTGGTTTTCTATCTGTTTCTGAGTGCAATTCAAAGTACTGGTTTTGAACTTTAAAATCCATCATTCCAAATCACACTCCCAGGGGGAATAACTATAACACCTCTACATAGACACACACACATTGGAAAAAAGAATCCAAAACTAAATACAAACTCAATGGACATTACCTTACAGATGACCCCCACCCTCTCAAAGACCTTGGAGTTTTCATATCCAATGATCTAAGTGCCAAAGCCCACTGCAACTACATTGCAAAAAAGGCTTTAAGAGTTGTAAACCTAATCTTACGTAGCTTCTTCTCCAAAAACACTACACTACTAACCAGAGCATATAAAACATTTGCTAGACCAATTCTTGAATACAGCTCGCCTGTCTGGAACCCATACCACATTTCAGACATCAATACAATTGAAAGTGTCCAGAAATATTTTACAAGAAGAGTTCTCCACTCCTCTGAATACAACAAAATACCTTATGTCACCAGACTTGAAATCTTGGGTTTAGAAAACTTAGAACTCCACCGCCTTCGACAGGACCTGTGTTTAACTCATAGAATCATCTATTGCAATGTCTTTCCTGTTAAAGACTACTTCAGCTTCAATCACAACAATACAAGAGCAAACAATAGATTTAAACTTAATGTTAACCGCTTCAATCTTGATTGCAGAAAATATGATTTCTGTAACAGAGTTATTAATGCTTGGAACACACTACCTGACTCTGTGGTCTCTTCTCAAAATCCCCAAAGCTTTAACCAAAAACTGTCTACTATTGACCTCACCCCATTCCTAAGAGGTCTGTAAGGGGCATGCATAAGAGCACAAATGTGCCTACCGTTCCTGTCCTATTGTTTTCTTTCATTATATCCAATTAATATAGTTATTGCATACTTATGCTTATATATATATATATATGCTTATATATTATATAGTTACTTTCATGCTTATGCTTATATATACTGTTGTGACAAAATAAATAAATAAATAAATAATATAAATAAATAGAATATGGGGCTGCCTTTGAAAAGGCTTCAGCCCAGGGGTGAAATGCTACTGGTTTGCTCCGGTTCAGGTGAACCGGTAGTGATAAAAACTACCGGTTCGGGCGAACCAGTAGTAAAAAAAAAAGCTACTGGTTTAGGCGAACCGGTAGTTAAAAAAAGGTACTGGTTCCTCTGAACCAGTATTTCTGACAATTAGCTATGCAGCGGGGTATAGCTTTGCTAGAAAGCAGGAAAATCTGCTTTCTAGCAAAGCTAAATTGTATGCCACAGCTGATTCCCCCACCCACTGTTCTACTTACCTTCCCAAGCCTTCTTTTGGTCAAGCCTCCTTTCGGTGCGCACAGCGCACATTTGGTGTGCAGTCTGCATGCAAACCGGTTCGGATTTCACCACTGCTTCAGCCAATTAAAATGCTGTAGTGATGCATGCCCCAGGCAGAGTAGGTATTACACGTCTGTTCCAGAAGCTGCTTTGGTTGCCAATTTGTTTCTGGGTACAATTCAAGCTGACCTTTAACATGGCATGGGATCAGGTTATTGAGGGGCAGTCTCTTCCCAATTATACCTATTTATCACCAGGTCAGGCAGGAGGGGTATACGCCTGTCCACAAAGAAGTTCCACCTGGCAGGGTCCATATAGCATGCCTTTTCTGCTTTGGCCTGGAACATTATTCCCCCAATGTAAGCTTAGCTTGTGCAGTTTTCCTAACAGTCTGCAGCGCCCTTTGTATCTCCTTCCCACAAGAAAGTGGTAGGCAGTTCCATAGATCAGCTAAAATGGAGGAGGAGGAGGCTTCCCTGGTGCTCTCATGAAGGTCATGAGGGGAGGGAAAATTGCATAAGCCTATATTATATGTGGGAAAAGGAAGAATGAAAGAGAAAGTCAGATGTCTTCTAGAGAGGTAGCATTAGCTGTGGGGGGCTCTGGAGGTCAAAGGGTAAAATATCTTTTTCCATGGAAGGAGGGACTCCCTGGGAACATGCTGGAATTGGGAGTTGCGGTACAGTTTTCCTCATGGTCCGCAGCTCCCTTGGTTCCCCCTCCCACCAGAAATCAGCATGCAGTTCCACAAGGAGGAGGGGGGCGAGAGAGAAGGAAGCTTCACCTAGGGCTCTCCTGTGGGTTGTGATGGGAGGGAAAATTGCACAAGCCTATATGTTATATGAAAAGAAGAATGGCAAGAGAGCAAGAGGGATGCCTGTTGGTGAGGCAGGGCTGGCTAGGGATGCCAATAATGTGAGGACCCTCTTCCTTAGTGGAGACACGGTGTTCTTGGAATGGGGAGTAAGGGTCAGTTTTCCTCAGTCTTTTGTTCCCCCTTGCCCCCAGCAAAGCAGCACGCAGTTCTGCAGGTCAGCTGCGGAGGAGGCGGCTTCACTGGGATTCTCTCAGAGGTCGCGAGGAGAAGGAAAATGGTGCATGCCTCTATTATATGTGGAAAGAAGACTGACCCAATGAGCTATGTGCTGTCTAGTGTATGCACACACACAATTTTCTTGCATTCAGCCGAAGAGTTCTACCCCTTATGGAGAAGAGTCTCTTTTCCACATCAAGGCACAAATGGGCTTATTGCAGAACACAGAAATGTGAAGTGTTATGTAACTGCTGAAAACAGAACCACTCCCTTATTGCTGAATCCACAGCAGTTAAACATTCCCAAACAATGGAATCATATTTCCCATGAGATTTAACAAACTCACTGTGTTTTTAACTATAAAGGCATGAGAAACTAAAATCACACAAAGGCAAACATTGTGCTATTTAAAATGTTCCAATTATCCAGAGGATCAGGGGTACTTTCTAAAGCTTTTTTTCACAGAAGAATTAAAGATCGCCTTTAAAGTCTATTGGGGATTTCCTAACTGTTTCTTTTAGAAACATATTGTGGTTTCTTAATTGTTAATTTCCTTTAGAAACATACTGTGATAGCTCACAGGAGTGTTTGAAGTTATAACATCTACCACCTGTGTTTTTCATTGAGATCTAAAGTTTGTCTTAAAATGATGCACTGCCTTCCTGAAATCAAATATATGGACAAAACCCTAGTCACATCAAGAAGTATCTTTATGAACAGAAAGTTTTGGCTTTGATTTCCAATGTATTGCTTTCTTTGTTCATTTTTTAAAAATTACAATATATGCTAGCAGAGAAATGCTAGAAGTCAAATTCTTGGTGTGTGTGTGGGGGGGTGGGGGTTGCCTTTAATTCAGTTCATGAGCTGGTCCCTGCAGTTTTCTTGGCAATATTTTTGGAAAGTGGCTTGCCATTGTCTCCTTCCTGGAGCTGAGAGAGAGTGACTGAGAGTCACCCAGTTGCCTTTGTGCCTAAGGTAGACTAGAGTGCAGTTCTCCTGGTTTCTAGCCTGGTGCCTTAATCACTACACCAAACTGACTTTCCAGCAGGGGTGAAATGTGAAATTTGTTACTACCGGTTCTGTGGGCGTGGCTTGGGGGGGAGATAATGTGACGATGGGTGTGGCCAACTTTTTTTTTTTTTACTTTTAAAAGCATTTTTCTACAACCTCTTCAGCAGAAGAGCTTGTAGAAAACATGCTTTTAAAGGGTTCTGATGATCAGGCAATTCAGCTGGGATTGCCAGAGGAGCCTTTTAAAAGCTTTTTTTTTACAACCTCTTCGGCTGAAGAGGTTGTAGAAAAAATGCTTTTAAAGGGTTCTGACAATCCCAGCTGAGCCACGTGATCTTTTTTTTTTACTTTTAAAAGCATTTTTTCGGCGGAAGAAAAAATGCTTTTAAAAGTTAAAAAAAACACCCTCTGATGATTGCGTGGCTCAGCTGGGGCGGGGGCGGGGAAGGATTTTTGCTACCGGTTCTCTGAACCACCTGCCACCATCACTACCGGATCAGGCGATCCGGTCCCAACCGGGAGCATTTCACCCCTGTTTTCCAGCCATTCTGTAGTATAATGAATTTATATATATTTTTATGAATATTGTGATACTACAGTATTATAAATTATATAAACTGTCTTAATAGGAAAATGTAGCAAATATATGTGCCAGAACAAAAAGAATCCATGGGGAAAAAAACTGGGCTCAAGTTTTTCTATTCTTTCTGCAAAATAGTTAAATAAGCCAATTAAATAATGTCAGATTTATAAGTGGCTTCTCCCAGCTAATTTACTCTAAAGTACAATTCTTGGCTTATAATTTTAAAGCAGGAACTGAGTAAAGGAAAACTGAATGTAAAGTTATTCTCCCTTCCAGCTGAATGCAATGTGTTCAACCAACTTTCTGCCTATGCAAATAATGCTGTCTGCTAGTGAATTATTCTTTCTTTCTTCCAAAATAATCATGAATAAGAAGCAGAGCAATAAACCTCTTCCTCTTCTTTGCATGTACTGAATTAACCCGAAGTTCTTTTGAGCAAGTAAGCCCCTTACTCAAAAGGACACCATCTGGTACATGAGAATGAGGGACCATAGCAAGCAAGTCATAAATATGCTAAAACAAAGCAGAGTCTGGTATATATTACATCCAGAGAGTATGATCTATTTTTCAAAGCTGATCACAATGACTGTGCAGCATATAAAAAGACAATGGGTCACAATGATGGAGAGAATATTAAGCCAGCAACACTAAGCCATTCAATTATACTGCTACAAGAAGTTTTTCATTGTATTCCATTATCATTTTAAACATTAATAGAGCATTAGCTTCTTCTTTAAAACATCAAGTAACATTAAAGCTCAAATACAGACATCTATATTTCATTTGGACAAAGGGGAAGCTAGTGTGAACTTCAAGGAAGTTGTAAATTATGCATGAGAGAATAAACATCTGTGCAAATATGATACAAGGAATGTATTGTTCTTTTTTTGTTGATAGAGATAAGTAATATTAGGTCATAGGATGTAAAATCAAAAAGTTCATTCCACCCAGCAATCTGGGATTTACAAACGAACATATCAAAAGACTGAAATAAAGTCTTTTATTTAAATAAAGTTTAAATACTTAACATTTTCTGTCTTTCTTTATATCTTAGTTACACACCCATTGCAACTAATAAGCTAGAATATTTTTTAAAAATCCATTCCTGGTTCATTCTGGTACATTCTGGTACTTCATCCAACAACATTTTCTTGTGTTTATTTTATATATTGGGCTATTTGAATGCATTATTAAAAATGATATAATTCTTCACCTAAAAAGGTAGACATAGGTTAGAGACTGATGCTCATGTAATACTGTTTGTTCAAATGTAACCCAAGTTTGTTCATGTAAGGTAACATCTTAGCCTCAGGTATTTCTTCCTCTCCTTCTTTCCCTTTTATAAGCTAAAGGAAACAGGAGAGTTTCATTTCCACTTCTGAGTATCTAGTTTTACATTGTTTCAGCCCAGTCAACAGAAAGTTTCTTTTAACTGGTACTGATTATGGGAAAAATAATCTACAGAGAAAAAGACACAAAGGGGGAAAAAAACACCACAGAGCCTTTAGGGAAAGAGTGTATAATATATACCCTTCTTTTTTTTAATACTCAAGTCGTAAAATGCACCTATGGTGAGATCATGGGATTCATCAAGCATAGCTGACACTGTTGTGCCAGGAGGCAGTTAGAGAGGCACTTGTAGATGAGAAGCAGAGAGAGGACAGCTAACCTTTCCTCCGTATCTTTTCCCAGGAACAACTCAGACACTTTGCCTTGTTTGGCAAACAAATCCCCATATCCCTAATTAGAAGAAAGGCAACTGACATAAAGAAAAGACAGAGGGAGCCTGCGCCCTCCATTCTTCACACTGCCACTTCCCTTGACAGCAACAAGCTAGTTACAATCACATTTGCAGTTCTGCTGTCACTTTATATATAATTTTATATTTGAAATTAAGATTATTACAAAAATTGGGTTTGACAGATGGGGGGCGCAGACCATGTACTTTGCTCTTGGCATGGAAGCAGTGGGATTTACTTGCTAGACTTTCTCAAACATGGGAATAAAGTATCTTCTCAATACTTCACAGTTTGAGAACAAAGTAATGAAATGGCTTTTGGTACCATATTTCAAGGAAGTTTCACTTGGACAGATGCAATGGCACCCACAGGTTTATTCTGAAGAAAACAATACCATGACGTTTCATTCTACGTTCTTCCTCTCTTGAGCATGTGCTGTGACACATGCAAAAAAGGGGGTAAGGCTTGTGTTATTATGCTGTTCACATCAGTCGGACACCCCTCCCCTGCTTCTACCGCCAAATGGCTAGCTGCTGGCCAGATGGCTAGCTAAGATTTCTATTTTAACAACTCCTTCAATGGCTCTTTGATTTGTATTTAATAGAAGTGTAACTCTTTACATCCCAAAATGTGTATTTATGGATGTCAGGACAACACACATTTCAAACACAGATTCAAAATTATGAGTACATTTTGGCGTCATCCCAATTATTTCAAAGACCGCTGCTGATTTACAGCAAACTTTATGATTGCTCAGGATGTCTGAACCTTGAAATGAAAAACATCTAAGCCAAAGAATTAACAAAGAATTCACCAACAAGCATACACACAGATTGAATAGTAGACTGAACAAAACTCCAGGTACTAATTGTGCTAACTCTGATTAAAGTATTATAAAAAAAACTCTTATCTGATATTAGTCTTAAATTATGTAATTATAATATTTTTGCAATTTCCTTCTCTGGTCTGAATAACATAACAATAAATTGTTGCATGATTTATTGAAGAAGAGTCAACTTTTCTAATTAGCTTCAGCTGTCTTGGACTATAATACAAATATTTTATGCTATAGCTTCACTTTAAAAAAATGGTACATATCCACAGTTTATGCTGCATATGGCCATACTGCTTTGCTGAAAAAGATAATCAAATATTTTCCCGTTCCAGATTGAGGTATTCTTAACTTACATGGGAGCATGTGGGCAGGGTTCTTGGTTCCAAAGACATACATATTGAACTTGAACAAAGCTTTCTGTGCCATCCAGCACAGAGCAGGTCACATTCTTATTCACTACATAGGCACACCAGTTTCTGTAGAGAGGGGGCAAGAACAGAAAAGGCATGCATTACATTAATAATACTGTAATATACAATATACAATAATATTAAAACAGTTTAATATTATTAAGCTGTTTGTCTAAAACAAATATGGAATATTGGTCCAATGTTTTACCCAAGAGAGAATTAAAGCAGAGAAGCAATTGTTTTCTTCCACTTCCTACCACTGGCCCAAAACATGAGGAACACAAAAGATCTTGTAGCAGAAGCTCTAGCACGTGTTCTTTCTAGATGCAAAGATAGAAGTTAAATAAAATGCAGCAGTATAAAGAATAAGAGAATGTATGAGGATAACAGCTCACTTCTTTGTATGTCTACTCAGATGTAAGACTGAGCCGTATTTCTAGATAAGTAGATACAGGATTTGTTTTTTTATTTTGAGATCTGAATGTTGTTACCCAGGCCCAAATAGTTATTACCAGACACGATCAGTCCTAAACAAACATATTTTATTAGAACAGCTGAGAATTACTTCATTCTCAGCTTAGTCCAAATTAAGTTCAAAACAAAGTCCTTCATAAAAAGTCTGTAGGCCTTATCACAAACCTTTGTCTTCTTTGGCACCCTGCCAAAGGCTTTTCTTGACAAGAACCCCACGAAGTTCAGAAACAGGAGACAAGAAACAATTGCAGCAACACTGCTTTCCTACAAAGCACCCAAGAGTCCTTGCTGATCTTTTAAGCCTTATGGGAGGGGCCAATCATCTCCTGGCCTTACTCCCGAGTCGTCCTTTGTGCTTTAGCTGCTCTTGTCTTCTGGCAGCTCTTCACATGTGTGCACTAGGAACAGGCTCCTCCTGTTCCTCTGACTCTCTGCTGTCTGCCTCTGGAGGCTCTGGAGTCTGCACATCATTCCCAGATGGCCCTGGCCCCATCACTGCCTCCGATGCAGAGCCCTCGTTCGGGCCCTCCCCTGACTCCAGGACTGACCCATTGTCCTCAAAAACCTCCTCACTGTCCGACTGTGCTGCCAGCTCTGCAGGCTGCTGGCGGACCACAACACTGTAGACAGAAATCCCTCATTCCAAAATGTGAAAGAGACAGAATTCATAGACATTGTGCTAAATCGTAATATGGTTTTACTTAAGGACTAACATATTATGTAATGCAACATTTATGTTTTATAAGCTATAACTGATTATCAATGGGGCAAACAGTGTCTGTGGGGATGAGAACAGGTGGAATAGTAATGATACAAATGCATCACGATGCAAACTCTGCATGCAGAACAACTGTAAGAAACTAAATGAAAGAGGGCAAATGTTTTAAGTACCAAAATTGGATATCAATATCTTTGCTTACTGTTTTTGCTTGCTGGAATTAAATTCTCCTCATTCTAATAGAACTCTATTTTTTTTAAGACTAAGTATTGCCATCTGTGTGGAGTTTTGCTTAGTGAAATTTTGAAACAATCAAGTACAACAAAAAACTAAGCATCAAGCTACTCTCAATAACAATACACCCAGGCTCACATAAAAAAATGAAAATATGTTGCCTGCTCTCAATAGAAGCTCTATATCTACTCAAACACATAACACACGCACACAATAAATAAATAAACAAATAAAAATTTGGAATATATAGCTGGAAGGAAACTTGAGAATTCACAACGTTGATGGTATATGGAACAAAACTGTGACTGAATCTAGATAAGGGGTGTTATTCAGCAGGTTCTGGAGAAACAGTAGCAGAAATTTTGAGTAGTTCGGAGAACCGGCAAATACACCTATGGCTGGACCCAGAGTAAGGTGGGAATGGAGATTTTGTAATATCCTTCCCCCAGGAGTTGGGAGGAAATGGAGATTTTGCAGTATCCTTCCCCTGCCACACCCACCAAGCCATGCCCACAGAACCGATAGTAAAAAAAATTGAATTCCACCACTGATCTAGATGTTCTGCTTTGGGTACCATGAAGCTTCCTCCCAGAAGGAACAAGGAAAATTACACATTTGGTGACATCCTGAAAGAGAGACTACCTAAAAATCTCAGTCCCAGTTGGAATACCATTTACAAGGACTAAGTGGAGTATGAGTTTCTACTGAAATCATAACTTCAGATGTCAACACTATCCGGATGGAATGACAAAAATGTGATAAAATGAAAGTGTAAAGAACACTTAATAAAATGATCTAAGGCAGTGTACACAAATTGGTGTCTTTATAAGCCTAAAAACTACTTGAATTCTTAGCCAAACAAGATGAGGATTGTGGAAGCTGTAGTTTCACATCTGGAGAATACCAAAATGTGGAACATACACATTTTTATGAGACTATGGGATATTAGCAAAACAGAGGAACCCAATAAATTATGGCTTCTTCATGTAAGCATGCATAGGTAAAAGATATCTTAGTGTACAGTGTAACTGTATATTTTTTATCTTAGACATCTGCACAGTGTCATTTCCAACTGCTTTACCCTCACTCTACAACTCCCACTAGCAAGATGCATTCTACTCTACTCAGAACTTTTCCCTGTTTGCATGTAACCATGACAGAAAGATGCTCCGACACTTTTATTCTGCTATTTTATGCCTATTACAAAAAAAGAGCCCTGGTGGTGCAGTGGTTAGAATGCAGTATTATAGGCAAACTCTGTCCACCGCCTGGAGTTCAATCCTGATGGGGCACTCAGCACTTCCATCCTTCTGAGGTTGATAAAATGAGGACCCATATTGTTAAAGGCAATATAATGACTTGGTAAACTGCTCAGGGAGTGCTACAAAGCGCTATGGGGTGGTATATAAGCCTAAATGCTATTGCTAAATAGTAAGAATGTGTCTAGCACTCGGCATAGAAAGAGTGGAAGGAAACAGACAAGAGTTTTGCTCCCCTAAAACTACCTATACTTGTTTCATCTGAGAATAGATACTTGCTGGAACTGTATTGTAACTTTTATCTTATTTGTAATGAATACTATTAGAGCTCTTGGATTCTTGTTCCTTGATTGTTTCCACTCCAGACTGCAAAGAAGGAATAACAGAATTACAGAGTTGCAAAGGACTTTGGAGGTCTTCTAGTCCAATTGACTGCTCAAGCAGGAAACCCTATACCATTTCAGACAAATGGTTGTCCAATCTCTTCTTTAAAAACTCCAGTGTTGGAGCACCCACAACTTCTGGAAGCAAGTTGTTCCACTGATTAATTGTTCTAATTGTCAGGAAATTTCTCCTTGGTTCTAAGTTGATTCTCTCCTTGATTAGTTTCCATCCATTGCTTCTTGTCCCACCTTCAGGTGTTTTGGAGAATAGACTGACTCCCTCTTCTTTCTGGCAGCCCCTCAAATATTGGAACACTATCGTATCACTCCTAGTCCTTCTTTTCATTACTCTTACCCAATTCCTGCAACTGTTGTTTTATCATCTAGTCCCCTCATCTTTGTTGGTCTTTCTAGAGTGTCAACATCTTTTTTCTATTGTGGTGACCAAAACTGGATGCAATATTCCAAGTGTAGTAAATATTGCATCCAGGGTGCTCATCCTGCTTTGGAACATAAGTTTAGTGCTGTTTGGGAACAGCACTAAAACCATGTTCAAAAGGACTCAAGTATTACTGATATCAATCAATGATTGGGCTCTCTTTGATTAACCAATGAAAAAAAATGCCATCGCTGAATGGCAAGATGGGTGGCATGTAAATTTAATAAATAAAGACAGGCCAAGTTTTGACAAACAGCTAAACATATAGTCTAACCATCTGTCAACATGTTTTTCCACCACAGCCCAATTCTACAATAAAGAGAGTTTAAGCTTTTTCTATGGGCTAGTGAATATTGGTGAAAAGAAAGAAAAACAAAGTTAATGGACCAATTCCTGTTCTTAATGTGTCCTGTACACCATAAAGAAAACTGCCACCCTTTGCCAGCATCATACCTCAGGGAGATAGGGATCGCAATCAGACTTTATATGTTGGTAGTTTTCTGCCAGCTCAAAGCTGAATTGATAGCACTGCAGTCTGGCCATGGGGAACTTTCTTCAGTTACTGCTGAGGATAAGCGACTTTCATGTTCCAGACCATCACTCACTCCATATGTCTTTATCAGAAAACAACTATATTAAGTGCCCCATCAACATTACAATACTGCCTTGCAGCTGAAGAATGGACAAAAGGCAGAGCTAGTTAAGACCAGCCTGGTAGTATTCACAGGCTACAGAAACAGCAGAGAATATTTTTTTGCTGTTAGAAATAATAATCTCCAACTACAAAGAAGCACAACCTGGACTTAAACATCCTGTAGAGAATTAATGACTACCGGATTATGTGCTCAAGGGTGCATAGGCTACATTCATTGCAATTGGTTCAACCCTTGTTCCTTCTTTGTTAGCCACTAGGGCTAAAATCATTTCTCCAAAAATTTTTGACCTGCCATAGATTGGTATGGAACTCTTGTTGGGATTAAATTGTACATAAATTCATTGGACTAACTGTCATCTATCAATCAATAATCCTAACCTTAAGTCATTTGTCAGAGATGGTGTGGGAGTGGCGGGGAGAAAGCACAACTGTGTCAAAATAAGCCAAAAGTAACCAACTGGTACTGGAATTCACTGGCAGTTTTGTGCCGGCTAAAAAGGAACAAGAGCTCTAAATTCATTCAATCAAAGGCAGGATGCTCTACCAACGTTCAAAAGGAAGAAATGAATCCCAAAATAGACGTTGTAGAAGGAACCCGCCAATTCAAGTGCCACACGTTTCTATTCGTGGAGACTCGTGGAAGGAAAAATCCGGCACGTGTGAACTCAGCCCGAAGTTCTTTCAGAAGGTGGCCAACTGCATCAGGCCCTGCTTCCCAGCCCAGGTGTTAACTGACCCCACAGATCGGGGAAGAGCTCGCCAGTCCACCCATTCCCCGTTTTGCCACCAGACCACCATTTGCTCCAACTGGCCCATTCCCCATTTTGCCACCATTTGCTCCAACTCCGAGCTCGTCTCTTCCGAGCTGTCAACACCAGGGAGAAAAGCCGGGATTCGGCGTCTATTCAAGAGACGGGGACTCCACCCAGGAGATTTTGGGTTTTTAAATTATTCACACGGCAGCGTTACAAATGGCAGGAGAATAACATACATACATACATACATACATACATACATACATATATAAAGCCACGAAACTCTCCCCCCATCCCCCAGGCCCGGAGAAAGGAAGGTGGATTTGGAGAGAAGCTGGGTCGCGCGAGTGGAGAGAGTCTTACTTATTTCTGGCGCCCGAACGACCCGGACCCGAGTAGGGGGAGACCTGGCTGAGGCAGCCCCCGAGAGACAAGACCAGCACCACCACGCAGCCAAAGGGTTTCGCGAGAAGCTCCATTTTCGCCCGAACCGGCGCGCCACCAGCTCACTTGACTCGCGTGGGAAGCGACGAAGAGCCGCTGTGGTGGGATTCGCCTGCCCGCCGGCTCCTCTATTCGGTGCTTCGCCGTTTCTTACACGCCTTTTCTCTTCTCCCGCCAGTTTTTTTTCTCTCCTCCCTCCCTTCACTTCGGGTTGCCTTCGCTTCAGTTCTCCCGCTGAGTTTTTCCACCGGCGCAAGAAATCCCACCGACTCTCCCCTCGGGCCCGCTCGCTTCTTTCCTTCTTCTTCTTCTTCTTCCAAAGTTTCCGCCCTCCGGTTCGCACATCCTACCCGAAGGATGTGCTAGACTCCCTCTCCTCCTCCTCCTCTCCCCCGCCTTCCCCGCTTTTCTTCTCTGACCAAACAGCGTGCAACCCTTTCTCATTCTTGCTAAGGAGCAAGGCACAAATTGCTCTCGGCGTTCCTCGGCGGAGAGCTGAGGAGAAACAGCGTGTGGTGGCCGTGAGAAACTAAGTGATAGTGAAGGGTTTGAGACTAGTGTGTATTCTTGGCGCTGCGAGCACTCACGCAAGCGCCTCGGGTGCCTTCGCCTTCATCCACTGGCTCACGGAGCCTTTGTCCGGAGGCCTTTTTAATCTCTCTGTCTCTCTCTCTCTCTCTGCTGGGCAAGGCTTCGCGAGTTTCCGACCAGAAGGAGTTTTAGCTTCCAAATTATTCTCCCCCTGGCCCTTTTCTTTCCATTCGACTGGGGACTGGTTGAACCTTTTTCTTTTCCAAGAATGCTCTTACACAACGCAGCAAGCACGTCCAAAACAAGCGCTCAGTATGTTTAGGCACTTTAGTAAGCAACTAGACAACCCCTGCCTCCTTGGGACATTGTTTCAGGGTGTTGGACATATTCTGTAAGAAACGCACTTTGAGAAATCTGGGTTTAAAAAGTGTTGCCCTGATGCGCTGTTTTCCCCATTTAAAGGTCACGACAATAACAGTTTTGGTAGTAAATAGGCAGGCCAAGAAAATTCTTTATCCTATATATAAATATATATATTATTTATATATAGTCCAAAGTCATGCATGCACTGCACAATTTATTTTACTGTCATACCTTGAAGATACATCATGGTTCATTTCTGAGATCCGAGTAGGACACATTTCTGAAAAAAAAAACACCTAATTATGGTACGGTAATAATCTGCAAACTTTTGCACAGTCACAAGACCTCTCACTTGAAGAAATCTCATTAATCATCTGCTTTTACACCAAATACAAAGTTTCTGAACAAAAGCAAGCAAACTTGTCTAGCTGAATAAGCTTACAACTATATGCTTTTAAACAACAATTTTCAATAGCAATAACACTTAGATTGACATACCACTTCATAGTGCTCTTTAGCCTTCTCTAAATGGCTTACAAGAGTCAGCATAATCTGACTCATAATCTTAACCCTAACAATCAGTTAGGGTTATTTAAAAAATTAAAAAAATAATTAAAAAATAATTGCTACCAACCTGCCTTCCATTGAGCACCTGTATACTGCACGGGCTGTGAAAATATTTACAGATCCCTCACATCCAGGACATAAACTATTTCAACTACTACCCTCAAAACGACGCTATAGAGCACTGCACACCAGAACAACTAGACACAAGAACAGTTTTTTCCCAAAGGCCATCACTCTGCTAAACAAATAATTCCCTCAACACTGTCAAACTATTTACTAAATCTGCACTACTATTAATCTTCTCATCGTTCCCATCACCAACCTCTTTCCACTTATGACAGTATGACTGTAACTTTGTTGCTGGCAATCCTTATGATTTATATTGATATATTGACCATCATTTGTGTTGTAAATGTTGTACCTTGATGAACGTATCTTTTCTTTTATGTACACTGAGAGCATATGCACCAAGACAAATTCCTTGTGTGTCCAATCACACTTGGCCAATAAAAAATTCCATTCTATTCTATTCTATTCTATTTTACTGACCTTGAAAGGATGGGTCAATTTTGAGCTGGTGAGAAATGAACTCTTGGCGGTTGGCAGAATTAGCTTGCAATACTGCATTCTAACCACTGTGCCACCACAGCTATTCAAAACTTGAAATAAGCCATAACTTCAAGTATAACAGAACAATGTCCTTGGAGGCATGATAATTACTCTTTCAGATGCAGAAGATGTTTTGAGAATAAATTAGGACACACTCGTAAATTGTGAGGAAATATTTGTTCCATGACTAGCAATTACAGGTAGCCTCAATCTCAATAGTTAGCTGTTTATATTAGTAATTTAAAAGCTAGTTTTTTATCCACCTTGAAGAAAGAACTTGAGAGTTCTACCAAGTCATTTGAAAGGCAAATGCCTTTAACTGAGCTAGAAGTTTTGATGAGGAAAATAGTGGCAGCACAAGCTATAATAAATTGCAGAATGTGCATATGTTTTTGTTTTGTAAGGAAAAAAATAACACCAATGTGTGAAGTCTGGTAAATGGAACGGCATGTATATAATTAATAATACAATCCCATACATCTTTAGGCAATATAATATTATGTTCTCTAGAGTTCAGTGGAGCTTACTTGATGGCAAGAATAGAACTGCATCATAGTGTAAATATGTTTTTAAAATTATATATATTTAATAAATATGAAAGGAGGAAAGGAATGAGGAGTTAATGCTGATGTTACTAGCTTGAATAAGCATTTTTCTAAAGTATTAATGTTTGGACATATGTAGACAGAGCATAAACATGCTAGCCAAATTTCATAAATCATGACTAATATAAATGTAATACTGTACTTTTATTGAAGTTACATCCTTGAATTCTTACTGACTTACTGACCAGTCATTCAGTGACTGTTTGATGTTGCGGAGGAAGGGAGGGAAGGAGGGAGGGAGAGAGAGAGGGAGAAAGAAAGAGAGGGAGAGAAAGAGAGATCATGGCTTAATCAGTTGTGTTACAGGAACCATTCTATTTTTAATTTACTATAATTGTCTTCAAAAAGTCCTGCAATGTATATTACTTATAACAAATCTAAGAAATCAAGAATGAAATGAAAGAGGAGTTCTTGGTAAGTTCCTTAACATATTTTTTTTTCATCCGGGTGACTCAGGCAGCCATTAAAAAAAAACAGCTACTGGCCAAGTAAGAATTTAGTATTTTTTAAACTTCTCTTTTCTTTCTCTAGCGCCTCTAGGACATTATTCGGGAAAGTTTTTTTCAACTTCCCATTGCCCTGGGATTTCTCAGTGGGCTCTCATCCAAATACTAAATAGGTCCAATCCTTCCTTAGCTTTTTTGAAATCAGCCAAATGCTTCCATGACAAAGTAATTGCCAAAATAATGTATTTAATGAAGCTCTAAGTTCAGTACTGAATGATTAAACATCAATTGTGACTTGGTCAAAATAACAGGAAATACTGTCATGCCTATATATAGAAAACATTTGCCTTGATTTACTATCCCATCAAGTACAATCTGTTTTGGGTTGGGTGAAAATTACATCCAAATTCCAATGATTCTAGATAGCAAACTTTATTGTATAATCAAAGAAAAAGAGAAAATTAATAGTGAAGTATCAATTTCTTCCTTGTAGTGGAAGTAATGGAGCATTAAAACAATCAGTTGTTGCATAAGGATTTTGTTCCCATTACTTAGGGGCAAAAGAGAAACTAAACATAGTTTTCTAAAATGTACCTATAGGTAGCCTTCAATTTATGACTGGTTGCTTTTTCCTTGAAGTTGTCGAATATGTAGTATAAATAATATACTTAATATTGAACCAACAAGAGTTAATTTGTTCCTTAGAAATATACATTTTAATATTAAAAGCTATTATAATGCTTTTGGTAATTTTGATTGGAAATTTAAATTCACCAAATAAGAAAATACAGATGATATTTTAGTATTTAAATAGATTGCAAGTATAGTTCCCAGAATACCAAACCAATATGTAGCTAGTTACAGCAGAATGACTGGTGCAGGAAATGGTTCTATCACTTCTTTATTTATATTAGCAACAGCCTCCATTTTCTATAAAATAATTAAAAAATAAGATGGTTGCTTTGTATCTTGCCACTTTATCATCGTTCTAAAACATTGTTTTAAACTTTTATTAATAAACCTATTATTTGCTTGTGCAATTTTTAAGCCATTGCCTGTTAATTAAAAATCAGAATGATTGGATTCACATAATGTGCTAAGCAAACAAATGATATTATGACTTAATATGTTGTATTTACCCAACCATCCTAAGTTTCCAAAGTTTATCACAAGTAACCCCTTTATAGATGCAATTATTTCATGATAAGTGGGGATACCTGTACAATGAATGATGAAACCATTTCATGTATTAAGCCTTACATATTTATATAGCTGCAAAATTTCTAACTGCATTGTAAAGGAAAATGCATCCATTGGCAGTAGCAAGGCTAAAATAATTATGTCTTGTTGAGTAGAAGTCTGAAGTGTGGATTGCAGCCTTAAATGGCAAACTATCTTTGGAAGACAATCATATGGACTTCGTTACTCAACACATTGAAATGTATGAGTGTTCAGAATTCTTTAGGTTTTTCCTTTTGAGAAATGTCCCTCTAAATTCACATTTAACATACCTGCCTAAAACAATTAAATGCATTTCATGAGGAATAATTACAATGCAATACTATAGATAGAAAACTAATATGTATAAATAGCTCCCTTTCAAGAGTTTCCCAGTAAAATTGGTCCTTTCCTGTAATTTCTGATCTGGTGGTAGAAATGATTAATCTATAATCTTTCCTTGATTCTAGCATACTTAATAGATTCACAAGCCTAAAAAAGAGCTCCCTTGAATTCAGACACACAATTCCAAATAGATGGCCTTAGTAATAAATAAAAATTATTTCAAAGTCAAGACTCATATCACGCTTCCTGCATGCACACTCATATATTCTGCCATTTTAAGTGTATAAATACTAGGCCACAATCTGTAAAACTGTAAAACTATAGTAAAACTATAAAAGATTCTATTGCAGAATGCAGGCAGTATAGGTGAATGATATAAATTCATTCTTCCTTTAAATAAACAAGAATACTTCCTTGGTGTAAAAAAAAAAATCTACTGGAAGCACCAATCTTAAGCTGCTGCCTTAATGAGAGGGATGGCATGTAAGAGATAACAAGCATGGTCCAAAAGTAGTCTTCATAGAGAAAACAAACCGACAACAAAAAGTATGTAATTAAGAGTTTTTTGTTTAATACTGCAATTTCAGTCTTTAAATAAAAGAGCTGCAACTTGTAAGGGCAGTTTCCTTTTTTGGTAACAGATGGTAAAAAGATAACTTCTTCACATGAGAAGATTCTGCGATGTGAATGTTTCACAACCAGATTTTGTGAACTGTTTTAAGATTATTTAGTATTTATATATGTATTTATTATGTCTCTCTTTTTTAATATGTTTAGGTTTTTTTTAATTTACAATTACAGTCATTCTGATTATATAAAATAGCAATATACAAACAAATGAACATTTACTTCAATTATATGGCAGTGATGGCGAACCTTTTTGGCATCTAATACCCAAACTGGAACGCGTTCCGGAGCCATAGAAACTCAAAGACCAGCTGGCCGGTGTGTATGCGTGTGCCGGCCACCTGGTCTTCTGGTTTGCGGCACACGCATGTGCGCTGGCTAGCTGGTCTTTGGGTTTCCAGGGCTCCAGCATGCATGAATATCAACTGGTCAGTGCACATGTATGTGCCGGAAACCAGAAGAGCAGCTGGTGCACGTGTCCACAGATGACACTGCGTGCCACCTCTGGCACATGTGCCATAGGTTCGCCATCACGGATCTATGGACTCAAATATTCATAGAGTTGGAAGGGATATGTCGTGTCTCACTCTCCCTCCGACGACCGGCTCAAGGAAGTCCGTATCAAACGTGCAACGAAGCCTCTGCAGCTTGCCAAATTCATTCGAGGTTTATCAGGGCAGGCAGGAGTCCAAGTTGTGACTTCAGTGATAGAGTCCGATATCAGCAAACTAGATGAGACTTTGCTTGACTCAAGATTGGAATGCCAAAAGCAGGTCCTTTATATAGGCTGTGGTGTGTGGCTCCATGACTCAGAATTTATCCAGGCCTGCCCCTCCCTTGCTTCTGCTGGCGTCGCCTCTCAGATCTCGGGAAGCGAGGATCCTCCCACTTTGAATTGTCTTCTGCTGTTTGGGAAAGGGAGGGGTCAGAAGGAGTAGGCCCGAGCAATTCCAATCCCTGGCTGACTTCCTCTGACGGCTGAGCCAAAGGAACACACGCCGTATGAGTGAGGTTTATCAGGTTTGTTTGTTCACTCCGGGAATCCTCTCCAGGCATGGGGCCAGGGCCGGGGGCTGAGAGGCATGACAGGCCGTTCATCTTCATTATCAGACTCGGAGTCTGATAAAAGGCCCGGTTGGAGACGGGAGGGGCCCGGCTGAGGAGAGGAGGGAGGACGAGTCACAACAGGATCATTTAGACATCCTCCTGCTCAGTGTAGGAATGCAAATTTAAGTTCCCAGTAGGAAATTTTAGTCTCTAGTACAGGGATATCAAACTCAAGACCCAGAGGCCAGATCTGGCCTTCGGGGCTACCCTCGAAACAGTGAAGGACTGGTCCATAGTGCTTGTGCCTGCTAAAATGGGCTCCCGAACTCCGCTTTCACTGGCAGAGGATTGCAGGAGGCTATGGCAGCTGAAAGCGGAGCTTGGGAGCCCGTTTTCGCTGGCAAAGCGCTCAGGCCACCACAGGCACCCCCGAGTGACATCAAGCTGGCCACACCCACTTTGACCATGCCCATCCTGGCCCCCCGAAGTCAAACACAACCCTGATGCGGCCCTCAATGAAATTGAGTTTGACACCCCTGCTCTAGTAGGTGTGTGAGAAGCAATACAGATTTGGTTTGATAGAGCAATTCAGAAGTAACTTTATTTCATTGAAGCAGAATTACTCAAATTGCTTTGCCAAAGCAGTCTTGGTGACTTCAGACTACCTCCTTTATGTCTTCTCCTATATATATAGTCTGTTGGCTTCCTTCTAAAGGAAAGTTCTTGATCTGTGCTGATTCATAGGCGTAAATTTCTGTAGACAACCTCAGAGTTATTTTCATCAACCATTAGATCAGAATTTAAATTTCTGTAACAAAGGCACATCTAGAGCAGAATACTTTGCTGATTTCCTGGACTATTGCTCATGCATTTTCCTAATTTAATATTTTATTTTATTTTATTTTAATTTATTTATTTTAATTTAATAATTTAATATGAACAAACACTTAATAGTATGACCCAATTTAGCACTTAATCCAGTCACTTTACCTCAATTCTGTATCAGTTTAGAGTGGTACACCACTGTAACACTGAAAATCAATATACTTCTCAGAATCACTAAGTGCAGTTGTAATTTCCCACTATTAAGTTCTTTAATTTAGGATAATAGGGTTAGTATTTGAAAATTATACCTCCGGGAAAGTCAAACCAGCAATCTTTTTCATAATAATATAATTGCAATGCAAGAGAAATCAGGGTTTTAAAAAATATTATTAAGTTTGACCTTTCCAAAGTAAGACATTCAATGAATTATCTTTCAGTAGTAAAAGCTCAGAAACACTGACAGAATTTTCCTGTATGGTGAATCTGAAAGTTGGGGGTGCAGACGAGGTGCTGACTGAAGTGCCACTTCCCAATTGGTAGACTGTCAGGGAGTCTCTAGGGAGCGTTGTCTCATTAAGTTACTTGGTGACTAGTGGAAGGGCACATGTGGGGGCATGTAAGAAGGTGTGGAAGTTTTTCATGATTTTTGTTCACTGCTTACAGAATTTATTTTTTTAATCCACTTTTTCTTTCATAGTTTCAGAAGAGCATCCTCAAAAGAAGAGAAATAGGAAAAGATGTTCTTCCCAACGACTCAGATCAAAGCCTTCAATAGGTGGATAACTCATATATATATATTTATAGGCTGCCCCAATTTGTATGGTTCTGAGTGGCTCCCAACAAACAGGACAGCTCTTACTCCACTAACTTCAGGAGACCAGTAAGGAACTTCTGAATCCTGTGTTTACCCGTGATAAGACCCACAATCAAAAATAAATAAAATCAAACAGTAATGTAAAGAAAATGCTACAATTTGTGAATGGTTTGATGAAAGACTAGACCCATAGCATTAGATACCTTGCAAAATTAACTCCAAACTTTACTGTCTGCTTTGCCTCTGCAAGCTGAGTTGTACCTCTGAGTTGCTACTGATCCCCAAGAAGCAGTTTGGGAACCCCAGACTTAATGTATTCTGTATATTTGCCTTTTCTCTTGTCAGTATAACTGATGAGGATGTATTGTAACTCTAAAAAACATTAGAAGTGCTTTAATTACATACTAAAAAGTTTTTTGTTGTAACACTGAATGGCTGATGTTGGAGAAAATGAGGCTTCAAGAATTATTTCATTAAATTTGAAATATTCACTAACTGGAGTTGTATTACTGCTACTGTATTAAATAATTGGTAAGGATGTAACATCAGCTTTTCAATCTTAATTGCACACATAATCTTATTTCAACTCTACAAATAGGGAAAGTATTTAGATGCTTTGCACGGCAGGATATTATATTCAGTAATACTAGGTTTTTTCCAGTTAATAAATATCGTTCATGTTTATGGAGCATGTTTCAATTAAAAATGATAATTTGTTACACATTTATGTACTAGGAAAAGGGATGTCATTCCAAACTTTTATTGTCAAATTTGAAATGTTCATATGTAAAAAACATTGTTATATTTTCATATTTGAAATGTAATAATTGATACACAACAAAATATGATGTTCTGTTAAAAATAAGTCAACTCTTAAGAACAATTCATTTATGAATATAGAAGTATCAATGAAAGTAACATTATTTTTGTAGAATATACACATTTTAATATACAATTGTATTTTAACAAATATTATTAATTTACGTCTTCTTTTTTTGGAAATAATTCATTAGTTGTTGTTTCCTGTTCTTTTCTTCATAGGAGAAGATGAATTCCATTCTTCTGAACTATGATTATATGAATAAATTAATTTAAATATTACTAATAATTAAAATTTACAATGTGTATAATTTTTATAATAGGAATATAATTTGTAAATCACAAATGCATATCATTTATGCTAGTAGCTATTATGAACAAATATATCTATTTCAGGTTTAGTATGGAAATAATGCTGATCAATCTAAATATTTTGTAAATAAAGAAAAATAATAAAATTATTTTTAACATGACTGCTCACTTAGTGGCCTTTTGAAGTTATGGTGGACCCCGGCCCCAAAAGCTGCTTATGACCCATTCCCAAGGTTCTGGCCCCTGCAGCGCCCCCTCAATCGTTTGCCCTTATGGCCAACTGCAGTGTCAGTGCAGCTCCCCCTACCTATCTTCTCCCCATCTCCCCCACTGGATCCCCACAGGTGCTGGGTCTGCTTTCCACCCCACCAGCCCCTACCCATGACCTGATAGACAAACCTGTGTGGACGTTTTAGTTCTCTTCCTATTTTGGAATGGCTTGGAGCCACGGACAAATCAAGTACTTCTGAAAGCCGCCCTGAGTCTTCGGAGAAGGGCGGGATATAAATGTAAATGAAAAAAAAAAGAAAAAAGAAAGAGGTGATAATTTGTTGCATTGACTTGATGGGATCATACCTATATAAATAAATTTTAATTTTAGAATTTTTAATACCAGATAGCTGCAAGAATTCGAGGGAGGTGGATGGTTCTAAAGTGTGAAAAATTAATAAAATAGTGTGTATAAAGTTCTGCGTATTTCAAAAATACTTGATTATTTATAACTCCACTTGATGCTAAAAGAGGGTATATGTTTATGTGAAATTGGCTTGGAAAACGCATGTCCCTATAATCAATCCATTACATTTATCTCTAACTCCTGTGCCCAAGCTGGCCCATTCAACCTTCTCCCTTCCCATCTCTTGTATTGATTGAAATAATAATTCTGCTTTGTTTTTTTCCAATAAAGAAAACATATAAGGTGAGAATTGGGCATCCCACTGGATCACCTACAGACATAACACTGTCAGGATGTAATCACTTAAAAACTGTTTTCAAACTGTTCCCTCTGAGAATAAATAGCATTCTGAATTGTAGAAATTGAGACAAGGTTTAGGCTCAGGCCCAGAGCACTGTCTTCCAGACTGCATGAGGAAGAGAACTGAATTTAGCTCTCTAAATTCCAGTCTGCCTTCTGAACTCCCATCTCTGGTAGGCCCGAGTCCCATATTCCATGCTTCCTTATCTTGCCTGGTAAGAGTTTTCTGATACTTTTTCTGTTAATGTTTATGAGTAGCCTTTATCTTGTCAGTTTCAGAGATTACTGCATTTTCCTTTATAACAATTTAATAGAAATCTTCTATTACCCTTTTCTGCTTTTCATTTGTTTCCCAGTTAACTGTACATATTCAAATGATTATAAAATTGTGACGATGACAGTTTAATATATTTGATTTCATCCAAATCCAAATATGTATTTTAAAATAAATCTGTCCTATTGAAAACCCAATTTTTTTGAATACAAAACTGTTTTATGGATTATATGGTAAAATAATTATCTTCTAATCCCGCCAGTAATATTTTTTCTAATACTGCCAAAATAGAGGAACTATGGCTTTGATTCAAAGTTTTGTGGAACAAAAATATTAAACTAGATGTTCCAGTAAGCATATTTCTCATTATTCCCCTTAATCTCAAAACCCTTCCACATGCTTGGGGAAACTATCTGGCAAAAGTTAGAATATGACAGTGATGACTGTTAAGTAGAATGACAAACTGGCAAAAATTGTTTTTTTGGTTCTCTTCTTCTCCAAAGTAACTCCAAGTAGTCCTCGACTAACGGCAGCAATTGGGACTGGAATTTCCACTGCTAAGCGATGCAGTCATAAAATGTTGACTGCACTGCTTAGTGATTGCAATCCCTGCAGTCCCAGTTGCTGTTAATCAAATTCCATGGCCTTTAGGTGAACAACTTCCTGCTGGTTTCCCATACCCAAAGTTAATGGAAAGCTGGCAGGCAGTTAGAAATCCCAAGCTGGCGGACAGGTAAGTGGCTTCTATCGGGTGCACAGGGATGGAGGGGAGGATTGGAGAGGGTTTACAAGTTTGAGGAAAGACTCAGAAGAATGCAAGTGGGTATTTAAGAAGTGCAGCGCAGGTTCGAGAGACTGCAAGGGAGTGTGTAAGAGGTATGACTCAGGGAAGGTGTGAGAGGGTGTACAAGAAGTGTGATGCAGGTTGGGGACGGCATGTGAGTGTCCTGTTTGGCACAAGCACAGAGGAGCTGGGAAGAATGAATGAGTTGAGAAGACTTAATTTAGCCCAGGAGCTTACAAATTTCCATGTCAGCTTCTCAATGGACATTCTGGGAAAGCCAGCAGAGAAGGTTGCAAATGATTGTGGGATGCTACAATTAGTCATAAGTGCAAACTGGCTGCCAAGAACCCAAATCATAATCATGTGACCATGGACAGCCAGAACTCAAAAGGATCAGTTGTTGAACACCACTGTAACTTCGAATAGTTGTTGAATGAATTGGTTGTAGGTTGAGAACTACCTTTCTAGAAGGACAGGTAGTCCTCAACTTGCAACCACAATTGAGCCCAAAATTTCCATTGCTAAAAAAAACATTTGTTATGTGAGTTTTGCTCCATTTTATGACACTTGCTACAGTTAAGTGAACCACTGCAGTTGTTAAATTAATAACACGGTTGTTTATTGAATCTGGCTTTCCCATTGAGTTTGCTTGTCAGAAAGTCGCAAAAGACGATCATGTGACCCTGGGACACTACATCTGTCATAAATACATGCCAACTGCCAAGCACCCAAATTCTGATCATATGACCATGGGGAATGCTGCAATGGTCGTATGAAAAATGATCATAAATCACTTTTTTTTAGTGCTGTTGTAATTTTTAATGGTCACCAAACAAATGTATAGAAGGTCCCGTTTGATTCATTAAAACTTGGGGCCTAATTACACATGACTTCTTTAATTATGTTTATAAATTTATATTCCATTATATTGGTGTGCCAAAATGCCTTTATATATGCGGGTGTCAATACATCCATACCTAATTGCAGGTCTATTGATTCAAGTTTCTTTTCCAGTTCAACAAGCTCTTCTTTCTTAATTTGCATTTCTGAAGTATTAAAGGATTGTAGTTGCTGTTCAAGTTGAGTGTTTACTTCATTAACGTGGAGAAATGCTGGAAGGTACTGCTGAAGGAGATCTAATATATAAAGAAAAAAGGTTTATATATTAATAAAATACAACACTATAATCTGTAATAGTAATTAGCAGAAACAATGAAGTCACTATTTATTGTCATTAAATAAAAGTATTGAATGCTTGATGAATAATTTTGTTTTCCCTTTCTCTCTCTCTCATATATATACACACACACACACACACACACACACATATACATACACACACACACAAAAGCTGGATATCCATGTTTCGCTATGAAACTATGTGATTGGTCTTGATATATCGACACTTACAGCTTGAAAATTAATGAGTAGTTACGATCGGCCTCTCCTCTCCCCTTCTCTCACTCAGCCTTGTCCCACCAGAAAAATCTCCTATCCTTTGCCCTTCTCTCCCTCAGTCTTGCCCCACAGAATCATCTCCTCTCCTATCTCCCTCTGCCTTGCCCCACAGAAGCCTCCCCTATCTTATCCCTTCTGTCCCTCCAGCTTACCCCACAGAAACATCTCCTATCCTTTTCACTTCTCTCCCTCAGGCTTGCCCCACAAAGTCCTCCCCTGTCCTATCCCCTTCTCTCCCTCAGGTTTTCTAGCCCCTTCTTTCTCTCAGGCTTGCCCCACAGAAGCCTGTCCTATCCTATCCCATTCTCTCCAGAGTTATTTTCAAATTGGAAGGGGGAGTAGAATGTCTAACTAATTGGCATCAGAGTGTGTTATAATAATATAGGAAATACTAATGCTCATTTTGAAAAATCCTTTCTTGGTGAGCACCTAGAAGCCAAGAGGAACATATGTGGCAAATTTCAAGTAGGCATTACGGTTCTGGAGATTTTGTGATTACCGAGTCAACATATTGCTCCCAACAATCTGGGTCCTCATTTTACTGACCTTGGAAGGATAGAAAGCTGAGTCAACCTTGAGCCTGGTAAGTTTCGAACTGCCACATTGCAGGCAGGCAGCAGTCAGTATAAGAAAATGCTTTATTTACTAGTGAGCTATCATGTGATGCTTGGGATTCATTCTCCCCTTCCTCCTTTAAATATAATTAAACTAGAAATTCCTGCTTGAAGGCATCCTGTGTCTTATTTTTCCTAGAGTATGTGTGAAAGGGAGTGGGTTGGGGAGAGGGAGAAGTAACAATCTTAAAAACAACACCTGGCACCTGACAAATCTTTCAACTTTAGATAATATTTGTATATAATCCTTGTTGCTTTCCTAAAATGCTTTTCTAAAAGTAGAAAAAAATTCTATGCTAAATTAAGAGCAGTGGACTTCTTATCTACATCACTACATAGCAAAAATCAAAATAATTTTATTCATTGAAGATACAATAAAATGTACATTACTCTATAATGGTTTTTTAATGGCTGCAATGTACATCATATTGAAAACCAGCTAAAAACTTTTATTTCATTAGTTTAATAAACAATAATAGTAGCAGCAATTTGGTAATCAATTTAATTAAAATCTAGCAGTAATTTTAATTGAATTCTTAACAAAACATTAACACTTAACAAAACATTGTGTAATACATTTATTAAACTCTGAATGCACCTATCTGTTGGGAGATATTATTGTAATCCGGTGGCAGAGGTGCTCCAAAAACCATTCCCCGAAGCTTCTCTATAGAAGGGGCTTTATTCTGAAGGCCTCCAAACTTTCCATTACTGCGAATTCTGTCCCCCTTTCTTGTTAATAAAGTTGGACAATATGTCGTTTTCACAATCTATATACATAAAGAAAAAAATTACTATCAAAATTCAGTACTTTTTTTGTTGAAAAGTAATTCCATGCCAAAGGTGTCAAACTCAAGGTCTGTGGGAGGCCTGGCCAGGCCCACCCAATCTCGATGTGTGCATGTGCACAAAGGTGTAGGATGCACAGGCACACAGGTCAGGCCCACCCAATCCTGGCATGCATGCATACGCACAGGAGGCGGCAGGCGCATGCGTGCAGAGGCCAGGCCCACCCCATCCCATCCGGCACATGTGCGCACAGGAGGTGGGCGCACATGCTCACACCGGGATGGGGTGGGCTGGACCTGTGCACCTGCCACCTCATGTGCGCCTGCACGCCTTCTGGGATGGCATGGGCCAGGCCTGCCTCCATCTGGATGGATGTGCTGGGCTGAAGCGACGCGGGCCAACCCCTTACCATTTCTAGGACAACTGTGCTTACTGGCCTTTCAGGTTTGTGTGCACAGGGGGGAGATGTTCAGCAGCAGGGGCTCTGCAGCTACTCCTCCAGGAAGCTTTGGCCTGGCCCATTTTATTATGGCAGGCATGTGTGTGTGCAGGAGTTGGTGGCCACATGTCGCGTCCCCCTCCCCCTCCGACAGCCAGGTCCGGGAAGTCTGTATCAAGCGTGGCCATGAAGCCTCTGCAGCTTTGCCAAATTGCTTTCAGAGTTCTCAGGGCAGGCAGGAATCCAAGGTGTGACTTCAGCAAGCCAGATGAGACTTTGCTTGACTCAAATGGCTTGACTCAAGCTGGTCTTTTATATAGGCCATGGGGTGTGGCACCATGACTCAGCACTTATCCAGGCCTGCCCCTCCCTTCCTTTTGCTGACGTCGCCTCTCCATTCTCCGGAAGTGGGGATCCGTCCACTGTGACTTTCCGTCCTCCTGATCTGCTGCCGGCAATTCTAGCACGTGGCTGGCTTCATGCTCACACGCTGTAGAAGGGAGGTTTGTTTGCTCATTCCTGACATTCTCTCTGGGCATGGTGCCAGGGCTGGAGGCATGGCAGGCCGTTCCTCTTCATTATCAGATTCTGATTCAGATAGCAGGAGATGGGAGGGGCCCGGGTGAAGAGAGGAGGGCGGGCACAACACCACATGTGTGTACAGGTCCAGCCCATGCCATCCTGGCAAGCGTGCATGCGCACATGAGGAGGCCACGATGGTGGAGCCTGCGTGCGCATGCACCTGCCTCCTGCACACACATATGCCTGCTGACTCCTGCGCTCTTTTACTCCTTCCCCCACCATTGTCCCATGGAAGAAAACTAAAATGCTGATCTGGCCTGCGAAGAAATCAAGTTTCCCCCCACCCCGTTCTATGCCACTAAGCAAGCTTTTTCTGTGATCCTATTATAGAAAAAATGTAAGTGCTTTAAAAACAACAACTTAATTGCTGAGTAAATGATACAGGATGAAATGGGGAGTCCATGTATGAACTGAGTGGGCCCTGTATGAACTCTTTCTCTATTATATATTTTATACAAAATATATTTAGATTTATATTTTGTATAAAATATATACTGTTAGATTTAAAAGAAAGATTCAAAAGCGTGCCCCGTTATATCACTTATACTTATATCACTTATGCAGATGCTGTTATACCAGCATCTGCATCTGCCTATTTTGCAACCTTAAGAGTGAGGATGTCCTCCCACCCTCACCCAGAATAATATTTTAAGACAGCAAATAACCTGAATGCCTTCTACCACTTTTGGTATTTGTGGAAGAGAAAACTGCATTCCTCCTCCCACTTCCACAGTGCTGGCAGCTACTGCTCAGTTGCTTCCCTTCCAATCTCAGTTTCTGAGGAGTCGGATTGGAAGCAGGTTAGAGTTCTTTTTCCATTCTCCTTTTTGTACGCTAACCTTTTTTGTTACATATGATATGGAAATCTCATTCCAGCTAACTAAGAGGCAAACATATTCCGTTCTAAGCTTGGTACTTCTCCCATAGCAAATTGCAGCCAGTCTGTTTCTTAAGCACAGGGCACTTATAGTTGACAGAATCCAAAGAATCTGAATTTTAACATGAATCCTAGGTCCTTTTCCACATATTTTTATTCTATTCTATTTTATTCAAAATTTCTGAGAAAGTGAAGTCTAGATTTACTATCTGTACTGAAAACAAAATAGCTCAACACTGGGTTGATCTAAAAAAAGCAAACCCTGCATTTGGGGAAAACATTTGGATGAAAAAAATGTGCTGAAAAGAACACATTTTACTGCAATAATTTATCTTTAAATTAGGCTTGTTTCAAATTAGCTAAAAATTGGATGAATGTTTTTCTGTCTAAACCAGTGGTGGGATTCAGCCGCTTCTAGGCAGTTCGGCTGAACCGTTTGTTAAATTGCCAGTTCGCCCTGCCCCTTGCCCCTCCCCTCCCCACCATTACTTACCGGTGTCGCGGCACCATTTGTAAAATTGCTGGCTCGCACTCTCCTCCCCCCTGGGAGCACACCCGAACCGCTTGTTAAATGTCTGGCTCAGCCGCCTACTACTCTGTTCCCCATCTCGGACTGCCCACTCGGACTGCCCTGACTGCTCCAGCAGCAGAAGGCAAGTATAGCCGAGTGCTGCCCCTGGGGAAGCAGAACTGGAAAAGGTGGTTGACCTGCGCCCGCCCGGCTGCCGGCCGTGACCTACCCCCATCCAAGCATCTTGCTGGCCACGCAGCCGCTGACCAAAGCCTGCCTCCATCCAAGTGTCTTGCTGCCCACACGATCTAAGCGCCATGCGGCCACTGACCGAAGCCTGCCTGCATCCAAGCGACTCTCTAGCCAGCGATTAAAGCACCTCGCTGGCCACGTGGCCAGTGAGGAGCCTGGATTGGGTGGGCAGCAAAGCGTGTTTCAATCGCCTCGGCCTGCCGCCCACCCAGCAGGACTGTCCTGTGGCCTCCCACCCACGCAGCACCAGCCTACCCTACCCCATCTGGAGAAAGAGTAATGGGGAGAAAGAGGGGAGCAGAAATGATGAAGGAGAGAGAGAGAGATGAAGGATAGAAGGGGGAGAAAGATGAAGGAGAGAAAGGCGGGAGAAAGATGGAGAGAAAGAGAGGGAGGGAGAGAGATTAAGGAGAGAAAGATGTAGAGAAAGATGAAGGAGAGAAAGAGAGATGAAGGATAGAAGGGGGAGAAAGATGAAGAAGAGAAAAGGGAGAAAGATGGAGGGAAAGGGAAAGAGGGAGAAAGAGAGATTAAGGAGAGAAAGATGAAGGAAAGAAAGAGATGAAGGATAGAAGGGGAAGAAAGATGAAGAAGAGAAAGGGGGGAGAAAGAGAAGGAGGGAGAAAGAGAGATTAAGGAGAAAACGATTGAGAGAAAGGGGGAGAAAGATGAAGGAGAGAAAGAGGGAGGGAGAAAGAGATTAAGGAGAGAAAGAGAGGAAGGGGGAGAAAGAGATGGAGAGAAAGAGGGAGGGAGAATGGATTTGTTCTGGTAATTGGTTTAACAAGCATGGCACTGAAAAAGTGACATGACCTTTTTTCACACTTACGAACATTGCAGCAAACAGTCATTAAGGGCAAAGAAGCTATGTCACATGCCCACCCGGACATGCCCACCCGGTCACATGAAGCACCGCAGTTGTGACATGAGTGACATGGTTATTAAAAATGCTGCAACAGAGATAAATGATGACCGGTCATAAGTGTGAGGACTGATCAAAAGTGCGAGAACCTGTCAGAAATCACTTTTTTCAGTCCTCTGGGTAGTCCCTATGTGCATGGCTGAAAAAAGTGATTTCTGACAGGTTCTCACACTTTTGACCAATCCTCACACTTATGACCGGTCATCATTTATGCCTGTTGTAGCATTTTGTGCATAGGGACTACTCAGAGGGCTGAAAAAGTTATTTTTGACCTGTCCTCACACTTTTGACCGGTCCTCACACCTACAACTGTCCTCACATTTTACATTTTGCACCCTATCTTGTAACCGTGGTGAAGAGAAGCAGTTGTGAAATGATTGACATGGTTGTTAAAAATGCTGCAATGGGCATAAATGTGAGGATGGTCATAAGTGCGAGGACTGGTCAGAAATGACTTTTTTTAGCCCTCTGAGTAGTTTCTATGCCCATAGCCAGGGCCACCCGGTCACAGACCAGCTAGCCACACCCACCCAGTCACATGACCACCAAGCCACACCCCAAAATAAGCCACGCCCACAGAACCGGTTGTTAAAAAATTTGAATCCCACCATTGGTCTAAACTTAATTTTGATGGGAACTGCCTGAAAGTCAGAGTGGTCTCCCTTTTAATATCTCAGTAATCCTTGCTAAACAATAGCAATTCAAACCAGCAACTTGTTACTAAGCAATGTGACTGTAAAATGTAATTTCACATGACTGTCAATTTTCAATCTCAGTTGCTGTCTCATTAAGCAAAACCCGCTTAGTCATAGCATCCTATGGCCATATGATCACCATTTGTGATCTGCTGGCTTCCCCACAGATTTTTCTTTTTGGAAGCTGGCAGTCAAGATCACAAATGGTGATCATGTGATTGCAGGGACGCTGTGACAGCTGCAACTATAAGGACACATAAGTCCGCCAAGTTCAACACCACTGTGGTCATGCAGTGAGGACAACATTTGTTGATGATGCCCAATTGTACACTGTAATCCTGTAGATGTTGCTGAAGTCTTATCTCAGTATTCGATGGCTATGATTGTCTGGATAAATGGTACAAGTTTCCCCTATCCAGTTGTGTCCAATTCTAGAGGTGCTCATCTCCAGAGAGAGAGAGCCTTATCCGAAGACATCTATGTGGTCATGGGGCCAGCATGACTATACGCTGAGGTGCACAGAACGCTGTTACTTTCCCACTGAACTGGTACCTATTTATATACTTGCATTTGCATGCTTTCAAACTGCTAGGAGAACAGGAGCTGGGCCAAGTATCCGGAGCTCACCCATCATGCAATGATTAAGTCTCAAACCCGAGCTGTCAGTCTCCAGCTGAGAAGCTCAATGTCTTTAACCACTGAGCCATCGCCCCTCCACCCCCCCATTAGGCCTGGACAGAACAGGCTTAACCTTAATAGGGAATTGTACACCATAGGAAGATCTATTACCTAGTAGAAAATGCACATCACAGAATGAAGCAAACCCTTTAAGAAAGAGGGTCTTTTTAAGTTTGTGAATAAAATATAAATGGAGCTAGACTAACCCTTTTTCTTTTTCAGACACTCATATGTATATAAGCAATAAACAAAATACTTTACAATTTGTAATACATACTTCTTTTCTGTAATGACTGGCAGCTTCCAAATTGTCAATAATAATTGTATTACCCAAGAGCACCTCAAATGCTGTAAAGATATATTAAATAATAATGTTTAGAATACAAACCAATACACAAACTGACATTTCTATTCACACCTACTTATTATGAAGCATCAATAGATGTAGATAGCAAAATTACTATAAATTAGAAAGAAAATTTGTCAAGATAATCCAGGTAAGACCAACCGTATTGTGCTAATCAGTACTGGATTTGATAGATGCCACTTTGATAAACTACAGGTATTAAGAAACTGAAAATTTGTATGTAAATTCAAGGCATACAGGCATTTGTATTTATGCCTTGTTCTCTAGTTGCTACGTGCCAAGATGTCTGCCATACAAAATTTCAGGGAAAAACACATGTAAAAGGACACATGTGGAGGTTTATATCGCTTAGTGACCCCGCAATAAAATGGTGAAAAGTAGTGCTACTAGCCATTAGAGATATCTAAGCCTCTCTTTATGAGGAATGTTTCAACAAACAATGCTGTTTCAGCAGAAGTTCAGTGGTTTTAGGAAGTAAATCCTCTGAACTGGAAGGAATTTGAGGTGTTTGAAATCTATTTGGTCTGAAACACACTTCCATACTGGAAAATTTATAGAAATTTCCAATTGCCCAGAACAACATAATCTGGAGGCGGTACAGGAAGGTTGTGCTCTGCTCTAATAATACTGCATGTTCATCAGTTAATCTTTTGTTTTTCAGACTAACTTGTGTTTGGGAGCTTAAGTAAAAAAAGAAAAGGGAGAAGGGAATGTAATAAGTTCCCTAAAGCAGGGGTCTCCAACCTTGGCAATTTTAAGACTTGTGGACTTCAACTTCCATAATTCCTCAGCCAGCAAGCTGGAATTCTGGGAGTTGAAGTCCACAAGTCTTAAAAGTTGCCAAGGTTGGAGACTCCTGCCCTAGAGGAAAGATGGGATAAATAATAGTATTTATTTAACACTGGCTATTAGTAGCAGTTACTAATAGCCAGATGCCATTATTATTTGATAGAGAAGACGACTTTCCAAAGATATAGTTTCTTCAAGCTCCAGTCTGGGATGATGTTCAGGTGTTTTGACTACAGAGCCCCAAGTTAAAGTCTATATTCAACCATGGAAACTCTCAGTTATTCAGTCTCAGCCCAACCTCCTTCACAGACTTGTTTGTGGGAATAATCTAAAAAACATTCTTTCTATGATATTTACCTATTTGGCAATTCTCCTTGTGCTCTGGAAATATTAGCAACTTCCTAGCAAACACAGGATTTCCAATAGGACTGAAACAGTTTCCTTTATTTTGCAAATGAGGTAAAGGTCTGCTTAAAATAAAGAGGTATTCTTTCATTGTTGACTTTGTCAGACAAATACAAAACATTAGGCAACCTAAATATTAGTGTTGACTGCTAACATTTTAAAGTGGAAATTTGCATTTTGAAAATATTACAATATAATTTACAATGTACAGGATTTGAAACAGAATATGAGACAAATTCATTCTTTCAGAAATAAATCACCATCAGGAACGCAGGAAAATCGGCAGCTCTTATTTAACAATTCAATTGTAGTGGCTAAGATCTTGAGCTAAACTGGAGACTATGAATTCTAGTCCTTCCTTAGGCATGAAAGCTGGTTACTCTAAAACAGACTGAAACGTGGAAATAAATGTATGAAATAGCATCCTTCCTTATCCCTTCTGACTCAGCTCTAGTTTTAAGCAAGAAAATAAGAGTTGACAGAATCTTAGAATTGGAAGGGACCATTTAAACCAATCTCATTCTCACTGCAGAAACACAAATTAAATGATGTCGAACACTGGTGTGTCACTTCCCAGTAACAGGGGAAAAAAACTAAAAAAAAATCTAAAAATGTTAGAATTATTACATTTTTAAATAAAATATTAATTAAATTTGGAGAAGAAAACAAAACTTTACCTGTTCCAATCTGGAAGTTTCTTCTTATAAATAGAATCAAGAGGCCATACTTGTTGTGTTCCTTTAGTCTCATCAAAGATACGATGTGCAGCAGCTGTTGTCAAAGTGAGTATACAATCCATTTCACCTGCCAAATGCCAGGAAATGACCTTCGCTACTTCATTGTCTTCAACTTGTGCTAAGTGTGAAATCTTGCACAAAAATTAAGCAATGAATTAAGAATTAAGGGTTATTTTGTATGTGTAAAAGAAAGATCTTAGCCTTCCCATGTGCTTAATCTATTTGGGAGATTATGCTATTCAGTTTTGAGGCTAAACTTTATATGCTAGGTCTCCAACATCCCCCCTACCCCAAAAAGAGAAACAAACTCAGAAGCATTTCCTCAAGAAAATTCTGACATAAAGAAAAAGTTGTGTTTAATAAGGTGTAAAAAGAATTGGTCATGCATATGTTTATAATTATGCAGTTTTTACTCAAGTACTATGAAAGAAAAGTGATAGCTTTACTTATCGCATCTTCACACAAGCACACACACAGCCTTCAAGTCAATATGGACTCCTGGCAGCTGCCAGGAAAAGTCCCTACAGTTTTCTCAGCAATTACATGCTTGCTAGGGCTAAAAGAGAGAATGAATGGCTCAAAGTCATCCAGCTGGCTTTGTTCCTTTGTGCAAATGTAGGATTAATCTCCTGGTTTCTACCCTGATGCTTCCACCAAACTGGCTCCTATGATGGTATTAATACATATTAAATAACAAACTTAAGTAAAATATAGTTTAAAATGCCCCTTTTTTGCTCTTTTTTCAGTTAGAATTGACGGGCATGTATGATTCCCTAAAGCTAATAATATTGAGGAAAATATTACTATTACTACTAATGCTACTGCTGCTACCACCACCATCACAACCACCATTACTATTAATGATAATAAAGCCTGGAGATATACAATAATTGGGTATATGATAAAATAGGTAAGAAAGACATAAACTGTATAGAAAGGAGAGAAAAATAAAATAACAAAAAAATTAGGTTTTTTTAAAAAAGAAAATTGAGAACAAACTTACCTTGCCCAAAATATCCTGATTACTTTTGGGATAATTGGCAAGTGTGCATATTCTTCTAGGTTGTTTCAATAATTTTTCTTGCTCAGCCTGCTTAAGTTTTATTAAGGAATTAATATGCTGCAGCTAAAAATTAAGACAGAAGAATAGCACTATGTGTTATTATAGAAATATACTTTTCAACACATGTAAACCATTTACAAACATACAATTAATTTAAAGCTCTTATGACATTTTATCTTACTTAAGCAAGCCTCCACTGGACATAGTAAAGTTCATTGCTGTTTCTAAAAACAATCTGGAAATACAGTTCATACTGATATTGTTTTATCAATTAACTGGCAGCCATGGGATTGGGACTGTATTTCCCTTTTACTTTTTGAACTACTGTTAGAAATTGGTTTTATATCTGAAAATGTAATAAAGAAGTGTTAATTCAATTAGATGAAAGAATTACAATAAAAAAGAGTAAAAAGCAGGAGGCAAATCAAAACGTGTAAGGGGCGTAAATGAAGTCTAACCCTAAGCCTAACCCTAACCAAAATGAAAACAAATTACATGAGGTATTATTTATGACCCCGAAATAAAACTAAGAATTCTTCCATCCTGGAATATAAGCAAATCACAGTATTAGCACTAAAATATGAAAGTTGCAATCTTACAGTATGTAAGCTTACCTAAAACTAAATTACACATTATCTTTGTCAATTATTTTTAAATTGATTTACATAGTGTACCTATTTTGATGGGAAGGGGTGTGTGTTGCATTTAGCTCAGTGGTGACTTCTGCCTGAACAAGCCCCTGTAGTTTTCTTAGCAAGTTTGTCACTGTTTGCTTCCTAGGACTGAGAGAGAGTGATTGGCTCAAGCTCACCCAGCTGACTTTGTGCATATGATGGGACTAGAACTACATATCCCAGGTTCTAGCCTAATACCTTAAGCACTCACCAAACTGACTCTCTTGGATGAGCAGTCTGGTTTTAAAGGTAATGTATCAAAGGCCAAGAGACATGCAACCTAACAGAGAAAAGGCATGTATGTTTTTTCCATAGTCAGGTTAACTTCTTATTAAACGCTGTTCTTTCATGTTAAATATGGTATAGGTAGGCCTTAACTTACTTGGTTCTTAGTTCAAAGTTGCAATGGACCTCCCTGAGAGTAGTTATGGCCCTGATCTGAAGTGCCAATGGCTGGGCCAACTCCGCAGTTCTATGCCTGCACTTTTGAAGCTTGGCAACCGTCTTGCAATTATAGCCTTTGCAATCTCCCCTCATCACATCACCGTGTTTTATATTTTTGCCAAAACCCAGCATTTACTTCTGATTTTTGGCAAACCCAGCCCATTTCAAACCCATTGGTCTGCTTTATGACCATGGCATGCTAATGACTGTGGCGACCAGTTTATGATTGTGGCATTCACATTAATGACTGCTGCAAAAAAGGTCATAAAATGAGGTCGGCTGTGTGGGTGATTTGTTTTACAACTGTCACAACTGTGATGGGCAGTCGAGGACTACCTGTATTAAAGTCAGGCCACTTTGTCAGCACATCTGTATGTGTACAAGAACAAGAAGTCTATTATATCTCTTTGGATACAATTATCCTACATGAAAATTCTGATGTCTAAAAATGAATAAAAATTAAGATAATTAAATTACCCCATTGTCCTTAGGTATGTCAATCTGATGTCTTTTCAGTTCATTCTTAAGCTGTAACTCCTTTTTTCTAGCTTCCTCTGCTTGGCCTGGAAAATAAATCAGCATAACAAGTTGGACTAAAAGTTGACTTCATTGCTTAGTGAAAGCAACATCAGATAAAAACTAAAATCATCTTTTCAAGCCAAAGGTTTAAAATGAAATTTTATTGCTTTTTTCAACATTAATGCAGGAACATTTTAATCATATTTATATATTACTTCTTTATTTAGATCTAAATTCATCACTTAAACTTTTTTCCTCTTTATTTTCTACTTTAATATATGCTGCAGTTGAGATGTCTATGTTGTTGGGAAATTGACCCTGAGAAACATTTTGCACATCATGAAGGCATGGCATTTAAAATAATCACTGTAATGTAAACAGACTTTGGTTAAGAAGGGGCAAAATAACAACCAGATGTATTGTGAAAAGCAAATCTTCTACTCCCCTGTCCCAAAAGCTGTTTTGGCTGTGCTTATGAGATGAACTAGCCATATCTATATTAGTGGATACTCAAATAAATTACACAGGGCAGCTACTGGGTTTAATAGCAGTTCTAAAATTTACATGGAATATTAGTACTATGGCACTGAAGGATACTTTATTTTGTTGAATGTGAAGTTAGTCAGTGTCTCTATTGTTTTGATTAATTTGCATGCCTTCACTAAGAACATTTCTGAAATATTCCATAGCTGTTTTTTCAACACTATATTTTACAAACCATCAATTGATAATTCTTTTTCCTGGTTTGGTGGATCAAGCTGTGGTTCCTCAATTGACCCAACTCCAATTTCACCATTCAAGTAATTATCATTTTGAAATTTAAAAATCATAAATTAGCTAATTTTAGATGATACCTGAGTTAGATAATATTAATGGTATTACTTCATAACAAATCTTACTTTTGTGAAATATATTAAGAAGGATGAAAAAAAAGGAATTATTTAATATTTTACCTATGAAATATCTGTGGATTCACTATTGCCATAATTTCAGCAAAAAAGAAAAAAATCTGATTTGGCATGGAAAAAGAACATTTGTCTTTTGACAAGAAATTATGTCCCAGGACCTAGAAGCTGTGCAGGTTTGATAGGCAGGAACCAACTCAGATTCAGTTCTACCAAGACTGAGTGGTTTTGGGTGTTTGAGTCACAGAGATCTGGGGAAATTCCATCTTTAACCTTGGATGGGATAGCATTTCCCCTTTCCAGGCTGGCATGCAATCTGAAGCTTTTCCTGGATTCACAGCTCCTGCTTGAAGAGCAGGTGTCAGCTGTGGCCAGAAGGCCTTTGTCCAACTCCATCTGGTGTACCAGTTGCACCATTTCCTAGATCAGGGGCTCTCATGACCTAGTCACTTCACAGCTTGACTACTGCAATACACCCTATATGGGACAGTTTGTGAAGACCACACCGACGAAATAACCGATACAGAACTGTTATCTCTTTTTGAAAAACTTCCATAAGCATTATTAAAAAGAACTATGCATAGGCATCACGCTAATTTCTTTCAGAGTAAGCAATTTTATGTAAAGAAAAAAAAGCCAAAGCAATTACAGACATGCACTAATATAAATCGAACAAAACGTACAGCAATACAAGTAATTTATAGAAATACTATTCAGTATAGCAATCCATTTCTTTCTTTCCTTACTTCCACCACACCCATATATTGCTTCATACATTGTTTTTGGTCTTTAAAAATCCTGGCCTTTAAAAATGTGTCAATGCATTGCATATATTTGTTAGTTGATGGCATACGGGCCACAATATTTTGACTTGGTAGATGATCTTAGCTTCCATATAAATTCCATAGCTTCTCGTATCCTTCAGGTAAAGCTGGGCTTTGGTTGCTCTTTAGGTAGGTACTATGACCCAAAAACTGATGGTATCATCTTTGCAAGTAGAAAAAATACTGCATGTGTTGGGGCATGCCCAAGGCTGCAATCAACTTTATATCTTCTCCGTCTTACTAAAAACATATGAAAAACCTGCACATAAAAAATGTTCATTGATGAAACATCAAAATCAGTTACTTGAGAACATTGTGGCTTGTTTGACTTGCAAAATTATGCCTACATGAACAGAATATCCTTACAGTACTTACATTTCATTTCAGCAATAAGCTGATCCTTAGCATTAAACCACTCTCTATATGTCTTTATTGACTGTGAAAGGTGGTCTTTCTCTTTCGTAAGTTTTGCCATCTCCTGCTGAATCACATAATCTAAAGACAGAAAAAATAATTCATTTTTTCCCTTCAATAACAGACACACATTAATTAATTAAAGAAGATACAATAACAGAATAACAGAGTTGGAAGGGATCATGAAGGTCTTCTAGTCTAGCTCAAGCTGGAGACCCTACCATTCTGGACAAATCGCTGTCCAATCTCTTCTTGAAAGCCCCCAGTGATGGAATACCCACAACTTCTAAGGGCAAGCTGTTCCACTGGTTAATTGTTCTCACTGTCAGGACTTTTTTCCTTAGTTCTAGATTGGTTCTCTCCTTGATTAGTTTCCATCCATCCAGCCTTCTGGTGCTTTGGAAAATAGGTTTGTTTTTTTTAAATTTGCATTTATATCCCGCCCTTCTCCGAAGACTCAGGGCGGCTTACACTATGTCAAGCAATAGTCTTCATCCATTTGTATATTATATACAAAGTCAACTTATTGCCCCCAACAATCTGGGTCCTCATTTTACCTACCTTATAAAGGATGGAAGGCTGAGTCAACCTTGGGCCTGGTGGGACTTGAACCTGCAGTAATTGCAAGCAGCTGCTGTTAATAACAGACTGTCTTACCAGTCTGAGCAACCAGAGGTTGACCCCCTCTCCTTTGTGACAGCCCCTTAAATACTGGAACACTGCTATCATGTCACCCTTGGTCCTTCTTTTCACTAGACTAGACATACCTAATTCCTGCAACAGTTCTTGTATGTTTTAGTATCAAGCCCCCTGATAATCTTTGTTGTTCTTCTCTGCACTTTTTCCAGAGTCTCAACACCTTTTTTATATTGCGGTGACCAAAACTGGATGCAATATTCCAAGTGTGGTCTTACCAAGGCATTATAAAATGGTACTAATGGTTCATGTGATCTTGATTCTAATTCTGTTAATGCAGCCTAGGACTGCATTGGGTTTTTTTGGTGGCTGCAGCACACTGCTGGTTCACATTGAAGTGATTGTCCACTAGGACTCCAAGATCCCTCTCACAGTTACTAGTATTGAGCCAAGTTCCATCTATTCTATACCTGTACATTTGGTTTAGAAATAGCTTCTCAAACATTATAAAGGAAAAAGATAAAACTTTAGAAAATAAAAAGTTGGAATCATTAAAACTCACCATTACAAAACACAAAGGATAAATAATAAGGTTGCAAATGTTTCAAAGTAGGTATGATTGGCTCAAATACAAGAGTATACTGAGTTTTATTTCTTCCTGGACTATTTTCTGCTAGCACAAGATTCTGAAAAAAAAATTAGTGTGATTTGCATTATATATTTAAGAATTATTTACCTAATGTGAATATACTTTAATTAGTATATAAAACCCTAACCTTTGTTCAATACTAACAACTTATTAATAGCATATTTTTAGCAATAGCACATTTTTAGCAATAAGAAGCTTACATTTATTATTCCTTCAATTTAAAAATAACCCAAACATAATGTCCTCAGAATAAGATATATACTATAACAAAACTAGCAACCCCAAATTTTGTTACAGATAATCCTTGACAGATGGGGATCTAAATCATTATGATTGTAAATCAAATCATCCTTTGACCAGCCCTTTTTAACAAGCTTTTTCAGTGGCAGTCATTAAGGAAATCACACAAGTCAGTAAGCAAATCCATTCTTCCAAAAGGTAACATTGCAAATTGTGACTGCAGGATATTACAAACAATCATAAATGCAGCCCAGCTGCTATGTTCTCAAAATATGGTCATGTGACTGCAAGGGTATACAACATGGTATTTTATGATGGTCCAAAGTTCTTTGCAGGTCATAAAGCACCCTTACAGAGACAGCTGTAACTGAATGGTGGTTAAGCAATAGAATCATGTCCATTTACAACATTTTCTAAATTATAGGAAAAACTAGGCAAAGAAAGATAAATATTAAGATAATAATATGCATGTGAACATAGTAGACTGCTGACTTATTCCTGCATTATTTATTGCAAGATTATTTAAGGAGACTCACCTCAATTTCAGCAATTCCTTTGTGAAAAGGAAATTCAACTGTATTTTTATTACCCTGAAAGAGGGGAATATCAGTGTCTTTCTCAGTTGAACTTTTGATTTTTGCTACAATTTTCCCATCTAAATCACTTCCTGTACAGTTTTTGTATTCATCCTTAAATTAAGAAGACACTTAAATTAGAATTGAAATGTTTAAAAATGTTCAATACATATGTTAAAGTGAACTATCCTAAAAATATGAGTTCCAGGTATAGCTTTATTATTCATTCCTAGTCAGCAAAAGTCCATTTAGGGCTGCAGAAATAACTGCATATTTATTTTAACCTTGATCAAATAAACCATCTCTATATCATTTCCCTATACTTTTAACGATCATGGTTTTTAATCCCTTCAAATAATGCCCCCCGAACTTGATTACTTTTCATCTTCTCTTTGTATCCTCTCAGCATATCCTTCAAAACTTTAACCGCTTTAAATGTTTTGCTTAAATGATGTGGGCTAACAAAAATGGTTTTTCTTCTTTCTCTCTATCTTGGTATCATCTCTGTATGGACTGCAAAGCAACATAGCAATCTTTTTATAAACATGTAACGTATCTATAAAAAGCTCCTTAAAAATGTCACAGTGATTATGAAGATTTGGGAAATTCCAGTTGGTTCAAACAGACTTAAAAAGTAAACCTTAACAAGCTGCCCTGATTTGACTTTGGATTTTTCTGAATCTGATACAGATCTCGCCTGTTTGTATGTATATGTATATATATTATGCATATATGAATGTATGTTTGTATTATGTATATAAGTCCATTTTAAACCAAATTCAATTAATCACCGTTATAATGAGAGTCAAGTTCTTGACAAGAGTCCGTTCGTCAACCGCCTGAACATTAGAAACAGCAGGGGTATTTGGCAAAGTTTGTGGCTTCAACAGTGCTGGTTTGTTTGGCACCACATTAATTATAATCTTGAGAAAAAAACACAACATATAGAAACTTAATGTACAATATAGAAATTTATCAACGTTAGTCCTAATTGCAGAAGTACTGATGCATATTCTTGTGATATTTCACTCCTTTCTAGCCTGAGCCTATGAAGCAATTGGCAAAGTATTACTACAGCAGTATCACTGTTGAAATTGAGCTGCTTGTTGGTTTGCTTAAAATACACTGTAAACTATTTTAAAATAATTGGCTCAAAATGCTTAAGGAATTTTGTTTAAATTTATGTTTTTATTCTTTGCAGCTTTTTAAAATCACAAAACAGGTATCGAAAAAAATTACTTAGGACCCAGATTCAAATTCTGAAAGCTTCCCCCCGTCACATGATTGCATTTTGGGTATGTGGCAACTGGACCACATTTATATGATTTATAACATCCCCCTCCCCAGAAATTGGCGTTTGCTCAGGTTTCTGTAAAAACACCTATTGCAGAAAATGGGTTCACTTAATGAACATAATGTTTGCTTAACAACAGCAATAACAATAGCACTTAGACTTATATATTGTTTCACAGTGCTTTACAGCCCTCTCTAAATGGTTTACAGAGTCAGCATATTGGCCTCAACAATCTGGGCCCTCATTTTACCGACCTCGGAAGGACGGAAGGCTGAGTCAACCTTGAGCTGGTGAAGATCGAACTGTCGAACTGTTGGCAGCCAGCAGTCAGCAAACTATGGATTTGCTTAATAGCCATTGTGCTTAATGAATGCTGCAAAAAATATCATAAAACTGGGTTGGCCATAAGGGGACACTACTTCCTATATCCACATCAAGCCACAGAAGAATGAATGAAAATCCCAGCTTCTTCACCTTGGCAGCCTAAATTTTCAAATCCAATTGAAACAAGTTCTGATCCCTTGACCCAGAATGCATGTGACACATATATGCTAGAGGTCAAAAATGCTGCAATAAAAGGCCGGGCCAGGGAGGGGGGGATAGCTGAATTAAAAATTACTAATTAAAATTAATCCTCTATAAAACAAAAGGCCTTATTTACAAAATTAAGAGACACCCTATTTGCATGTAGCAAATATTCTCTACACAATGAAGCACATAGTTACAAATGTACAAATTCCATTATTTCTTTCCAGCAAAAACAGCAACAAATGAAACAAAAGATAGGAAATGAAGGAAGAGATAGGGGCACTGAGAAAATGGATGGAGATGAAAAAAGAAAAGATAAGGGAAAATGGGGAAAGTAATCCTTTTTTAAATAATTTAGGCATTATAAAAAGATTTAAAATTCATTAAGCAGCAGAGTTGGGTCCCGATTGGGGAAAAATAATTGCTAAAGGCATTCACACAAGAAAAGTCTTCATCCATTTTTATATTCCATCAATTTGTTTTCAACAGCTTCTGATACGTCCACAGGTCTAGGAAAAATCCAGCTTCTTCACCTTGGCAGCCTAAATTTTCAAATCCAATTGAAACAAGTTCTGATCCTTTGACCCAGAATGCATGTGACACATATATGCTAGAGGTCAAAAATGCTGCAATAAAAGGCCGGGCCAGGGAGGGGGGGATAGCTGAATTAAAAATTACTAATTAAAATTAATCCTCTATAAAACAAAAGGCCTTATTTACAAAATTAAGAGACACCCTATTTGCATGTAGCAAATATTCTCTACACAATGAAGCACATAGTTACAAATGTACAAATTCCATTATTTCTTTCCAGCAAAAACAGCAACAAATGAAACAAAAGATAGGAAATGAAGGAAGAGATAGGGGCACTGAGAAAATGGATGGAGATGAAAAAAGAAAAGATAAGGGAAAATGGGGAAAGTAATCCTTTTTTAAATAATTTAGGCATTATAAAAAGATTTAAAATTCATTAAGCAGCAGAGTTGGGTCCCGATTGGGGAAAAATAATTGCTAAAGGCATTCACACAAGAAGTCTTCATCCATTTTTATATTCCATCAATTTGTTTTCAACAGCTTCTGATACGTCCACAGGTCTAGGAAAAATCCAGCTGGACAGAGTGCATGAGTAACTTCAATTATTTAAAGCCAAGAGCCAGTAGTCCTCGCACGGCAAAGATGTCAGTTATGACAACAACTAACAACCTCTCAGTTTTAATATCATGCAATGGAGATAGGAAGTGGGGGCAATAGGTTTAAACTGTTATGGGTATAACTGTCACTGAAAGAGGGCAATCAACAGTTCTGTATGGCTTCATTAATTTTTCATAAAAATTTGAATCAAGTGATACCACTGGAGCCAATTTTAAATCAAGCAGCCTTATTAAACGGTGTAAGGTTGGGGTTTTTTTTTTAAGCCCTCTCCTGGACCAAGAAATTTAAAACCAACGAAGATGTCAATTGATTAGATGACCCTTGTGGTATAATTTTTTTAATTTTGGAATCTAATAATGATAAGATCTGTTTATGTGTGCTAAAAAATCAATACAATTCGTAGCTGGGCAAAATCTTACCAGAGAAATAATAAAATACAATTTTAAACATGTAAAACACATTTTTACATATTATTTCAAAAGCTCACCTCTTTACTGCTAAGAACACTTGTTTTGTCAATTGTAAATATAAATTGGATGCTGTATTTGCTTGCTTTTTCTGGAACCATTTTATTCCTAAATTATAAACACTAACGTTAGTATTTCTTTAAAATTTACAATACTTAAATTCTCAATATTTTTTCCTATTAACATTTTACGTTGCTCTTTGAAACAAATGAACCAAAATCAGTTTTTTTTAAGTTAACTTGTTTTATTATATATTTCATTCAGTCTGAAAATAAGAAATACTCAGACTGATTAAAAAGAAATAAACAGATTTTTCATATTTAATGTCTACAATACTTGCTATACCACATTCCTGAAATTCTCAGTTCTCAGTCCTTAAACTTTCTATTATGTCATTCATGACATCCATGTTTTAATTAACCTAATTAGTCTCAAATAAAATTATACTTTTGCATATATATTCTCAATTTTCTAGACACAGGTATTTAACAGACAACATATCAATATCTAGGTTGAAAAAAATCATACCTGCAATATGAATTTCAATCTTAATAAAAATAAATTATTGCTATCAAACCAAACTATATTTAAAAACAAATATGATTATTTTGTCAGTTATAGTTTTTTGTAAGCATCATTATATTAGAACTACTATAAAACATTATTTATTAACCTGAAGCAAAAAAAGGCTTCATCCACGTTTGATTTGGTACACTCAAATGTTGCAATCTAAAAAAAAAAAAAAAAGAAGAAAAAAGATAGTGAAAGAAAGCCACATTATATATGTAAGCATTTAAAAAGTAATTTTATTAAATTCAGTTACTTTGAATCCTTGAAAATCTAAATAAATAAAATGATAGCCATTATTTTAACTAAGAATCTAAAAAAGTATATAGTATAAAATGCAGTCCCTTGGACTGCAAGGCGAACAAACAAGTCAGTCCTAGAAGAGATCAACCTTGACTGCTCTTTAGAAGGCCAGATCCTGAAGATGAAACTTAAATACTTTGGCCACCTAATGAGAAGGAAGGACTCACTGGAGAAGAGCCTAATGCTGAGAAAGATTGAGGGCAAAAGAAGAAAGGGACGACAGAGAATGAGGTGGCTGGATGGAGTAACTGAAGTAGTAGGCGTGAGCTTAAGTGGACTCCAGAGGATGGTAAAGGATAGGAAGGCCTGGAAGAACGTTGTCCATGGGGTCGCGATGGGTCGGACACGACTTCACAACTAACAACAACAAATAAATGAAGCTTGTTTTTTTAGTTTTAGTCAAAATCAAATCAATTGATTGTCTTAAAAGACCAAAGTTCAATGTTAATTATATTGATATTTAGGTTAAACAAAATGTACAGTAAAATACAAAGAGAACAAATTCATACAACCATTAAAATATAGCAATAGGAGAGGATAAACCATAAATGCTAGACAAACTTCTCTGTTGAATACATTCAATAATTGGACTCCCCTACTAGAAAGTATTATCTTTTAAACTCAAAAGCGTTTATAAAATTATCTCAGACCCAAGTAAATAATAATGATGTGATTCTTCATGTAATCTCATCTCTAAACTCTCTGGGCTTTAAGGATACCGAAACCAATGCTTTTAGCAATGATCATTCCTGTCTATTTTCAATCAACAGAAGTTCCCAAATCATTTTAAAGGTAACAAAATAATAATAATAGTAATAAATTTATTGTTTTAATATAAATGAAGATATTATCAGAGTAAAGCTATCTTTGTTTAAATAAAATTACAGATTATTGTATCAGTTTAAGTTGAGCAATTGTTCTCTAAATCAGGGGTCTCCAAGCTTGGCAACTTTAAAACTTGTGGACTTCAACTTCCAGAATTCCTCAGCCAGCAAAGTCCACAACTCTTAAAGTTGCCAAGGTTGGAGACCCCTGCTCTAAACCACTGAAGCAATTTATACTAATGCTCAAATGAAATATCTTTAGGAGAGTGTGATTTCCTTTAGAATGAAAAACACTTGTCAAGATATTCATTCCAGTTAAAGATACTAGTTAAAAATCTCACCAACAACAGAAAAAGGAATTGACAGAGAAAATTGACCTACAGATAGAAAAAATGGTTAAATACCTTGGTATTCTCTTAACAGCTAGGTGTGGGACAATCAGAGGACAACTATACAAAGCTGATACAACGAATTAAAATAGATTTGGAAAGATGGAAGAACGTACAGTTATCGATGATAGGGAGAATTGCAGTGGTGAAAATGAACATACTACCAAAACTACTCTTTCTATTTCAAACCATACCAGTAAAATTAGAAAAGAAATTTTTTGATGAACTAAATAAAATGACTCTGCAATATATTTGCAAGGGAAAAAAATCAAGAATAAAATTGAAAATATTACAGGATTCTAGGAATAATGGTGGTTTTGGGCTCCCAGACTGGGAATTATATTACCAGGCTGCAGCTCTCACCTGGCTAAAAGATTGGGTAAACTTGAATAACAGAAGACTATTATTACTAGAAGGGCACGATTTACAATTAGGCTGTCATGCCTTTCTCTGGTATGGAAGAAATATGGTGCACCAATATTTCCAGAGGCACTATGTGAGCAACGTGTTACTTAACATTTGGGAAAATTGTATGTTACAAGGACATTTTAGATGAAAGGGTGATCTTAAATCCAGAGAACAATGGCAGAAGCAGAGGTTGGACTTATCTTGGTGGCCATATTTGCAGATCCAAGCAAGGCACGAAAAAGATGTTAAATTATAGGTGTAAACAAAGAACAAACAGCATTGGACAAAATTTTAATGGGGATGGATGAAAAATTGATTAAATATATCTATATAATTATTTACTGAACTATAAAATGGAGGAAGAGATAGTTAAAGAAACAATGATTGCCTGGACAAAGAATTTCGGATACAATATAAAATTAGAAAAGAAATTTTTTGATGAACTAAATAAAATGACTCTGCAATATATTTGCAAGGGAAAAAAATCAAGAATAAAATTGAAAATATTACAGGATTCTAGGAATAATGGTGGTTTTGGGCTCCCAGACTGGGAATTATATTACCAGGCTGCAGCTCTCACCTGGCTAAAAGATTGGGTAAACTTGAATAACAGAAGACTATTATTACTAGAAGGGCACGATTTACAATTAGGCTGTCATGCCTTTCTCTGGTATGGAAGAAATATGGTGCACCAATATTTCCAGAGGCACTATGTGAGCAACGTGTTACTTAACATTTGGGAAAAAATTAAACTACAACACTATAGGGAAGTACTAGTCTGGCTTTCTACAATGGAGGCAATAATATATCCAAATCTTATAAATTGGGCAAAAATTGTACGTTACAAAGACATTTTAGATGAAAGGGGTGATCTTAAATCCAGAGAACAATGGCAGAAGCAGAGGTTGGACTTATCTTGATGGCCATGTTTGCAGATCCAAGCAAGGCACGAAAAAGATGTTAAATTATAGGGTGTAAACAAAGAACAAACAGCAGTGGACAAAATTTTAATGGGGATGGATGAAAAATTGATTAAATATATCTATATAATTATTTACTGAACTATAAAATGGAGGAAGAGATAGTTAAAGAAACAATGATTGCCTGGACAAAGAATTTCGGATACAATATAAAATTAGAAAAATGGCTAAAAATTTGGGAGAGAAACTACAAACTGACGATGGCCACGGCATATAAGGAAAACCTTTACAAAATGTTTTACAGGTGGCACTTGCTGCCAGCAAGATTGGCCAAAATGTATAAGAACAACTCCGCCAATTGTTGGAAATGCAACCAGACTTCAGGATCATACTACCACATGTGGTGGACATGTAAGAAAGCAAGGAGTTACTGGGAGAAAATTCATAAATGGCTAGAAATGATAACTGAGCAACATATTGAGTTCAAACCAGAAATCTCTTAGGTATATTGTCGGAAAGTTATGACAAAGCAACCATCTACTTAGTGTTACATATATTGACGGCAGCTAGAATTACATATGCTAAATATTGGAAAAATGTGAACACCCCAACGGATGATGACATAATTAGGAAAATTTGGGATTGTGCAGAAATGGACAGATTAACTTTAAAAATTAAAGATAAAGAAGACTCGAAATATTACAGGACATGGAATAAATTTTATGAATGGATAGAGACAAGAGGTAGAAATGAGAGGGAAGTTTATGAACGTCAGTACAACGAAGATGTATAAAACTATGAATATAATATGGAAAAATTTGTAAATAAGCTAATGTAAGTAGAAACTTAGCTGAAGTTTTCTTTTATTTCCTTTTGTCTTTTTTGTTGTTGTATTGTTGCAATTACTCTTAACATACTACAGTTATAGTATAGTACATACAGCTAGCATATATGTTAAGATTTATCATTGATATCTCTCTGGTTTTGCTTTATTTGCATTGTTATCCTGACATGGCACTATCTTTTCAATAAAGTAAAGTAAAATAATAATAATAAAAAAGATATACATTCCAACACTGAAATTTCTTTTATGGAACCTGATCTATTACTGAACAAGGCAATACTGTGAAACATCTGTTAAGATGGAAAAAATAACATAGTTAGACAAATGGATGGATAGGTTTAACCGGAACTAAATTTGCACACATATGTACAGTGTCTGTCTGTCTATCTGTTGCACACATTGTTTCCCATTACTTACATTTGTATCATTGCCTGTTTCCTTGATCGTCATAGAAATCCTTCCTGGATTTATATTTTTAATATTGTTGCCACCTTCAGAAATAACACTAACCGTGAAATCTAAATGAGGGAAGGAAAATACATTTTCACACATGTTGCTAAACTTAACTTCCAGATTAAAACTTTGAAGTAAAATATTCTAGTCAGAAATACATGTCAAAGAATGTAAGAAACTGATAAGGATACTATAATGATGTATATTCCATAAAAATGCATCACTATATTCCCAGATATTTAATGACATCACATCATAGCCAAAGCCTCCAATGCCATAACCCAGAATAGCAGTAGCACTTAGATTTATATACCATTTCTCAGTGCTTTACAGCTCTCTCTAAGTGGTTTACAAAGTCAGTGGTACCAAAGCATCCAGTGATTCCAATGCCATGAACCAGGATGATGGGCCAGATACTTTTTATAGTGAAGAGGAAGGAAAACGCAATAAGGTTTCAAGACTGATGTTAGCACTTTGACCAAAGACAAGCTATGAAGCTGATATCCATTTTGACTGGAACTATATTTTATTGATATAGGCTATAGTAATAAAATAAATAAATTCTGTAATAATATAATAAATAAAATAAATAAAGGTAATAGAATAAATAAATGCGTAAATTCTTTTGGTTTGGAGATTAAGAACATTGAGGAGTGTCTACAGAAGCAAATTGGAACTGAATTGCTGAACAACTGTCTCAGAATATTAAAATATTCTGAGACTAAAAATGAAAAGAGTAATAGGTTACTTCCAAAAGGTACTAATTATCATTATTATAAAAAAGGTGAGAATAATCTCAATTTTGGTAGGATTACATTAAAGAAGAATGGAATATGAAGGTATATTCTCAATGGGAGTATAATGTGAGAATAATTTGTATTCTGCTAATCAACTAATGCAATTTATCAATTGAAAAACAATATTCCTAATTCCTATAGATAACTGCTTTTCAGAGTTTGGAGTATTAGATTTGGTATCAGATTATAAACTGTTTTTAGCTCTACTTCAATGTAGGTTTTGAAAATTATCACTTCTTTCCATAGGCTTATCCTTAATCTTTCAAATCATACTCAATATACTTTGTCCTGTGGAACAGAAAAACGGTTTTAAGCAGCCTAAATTAGATCTATTCATATGACACTTCAATGTAAAGGCATTTAGCACCAAAACATCAGCAGAATGCTGTGTTAAACTATAGAGAAACAGCCATTTTATAACCTAAAAATGACATTGATGGGACAAACTATCTTGTAAAAGACAGCCAAAAAATAAGAAATAAAAGACAAGAAAAAGCATTCCAACTTTCTAATGGTTATCATTAGAAAATAAAAAAATGTTAAATCACTCACTAGGAAAAGTGTTTCCAGCGGTGAAGATAGCATTCTCATCATATGTAATATTTAAACATACAGGTTTCTCTGGGTCAGGCAAAACATTTATCTTGATCACTGGACTGGTTAGTACATTCTTGTTACAGAAGCTCCTGAACTGCAAGGTGTGCTCTCCTCTGAAATACAATAATAATTAAACTTCAATATAGTTCTACTGAAAGATCCAACATTAAATAGAAATATAAGAGCTCCAATATATAGTAGTATTTCACTTATACACCATTTTTTTACAACTAGCACAGTATCCCCAGGTCATGTGATCAAAATTTTGACATCTGGCAACTGGCATATATTTACAATGGTAAACTACATCCAATAACCTTTTTACTTGGCCTCTTGGCAGCCTTTGGTACCATCAACCATGGTATCATTCTGGACTGGATTCAGGGACTAGGGATAGGTGGCACTATATTGTGCTCGTTCTCCTCCTTTTTCCCTGGATAATTTCAATCAGTGTCTGAAGCTCATGGTCTTTGCTTTGCGGGATTCCGCAAGGTTTGGTACTTTCCCTTCTCCCAATTAATATCTACATAAAGCTGATGGGTGAGATCATTCATCACTTTGGGGTAAGCGTCTTCAGTACACTGATGATATTCAGCTTAACACCTCTGTCCATAATAAACTAAGTTGTAAACTAATAAACTAAGGGATTTATCATTTCTTGGTGGCACTGCCCCAAACAGACATTATGTGCATTGTGGATATCCTCCTGAATTCCAGACTTCTGTTCAAAGAGGACCTTTATGCAGTTTTGTTTTGGGTGCCATTTGTACCATTTCTTGGATCATGACGCACTGCTCTCAGTCACTCATTCACTGATTACCTCCCAAATATTATTGTCACGTACTCTACATAGGGCTGCCTTTAAAGTGTGCTTCCAGGTGCAATTCAAGGTGCTAATGACTTATAAAAACCTATATGGCAAGGGACCAGGGTATCTGAGGGATTGCACCTCCACAGTTATATCTACCTGTCCCATTGGATCTGGAGGAGAGGCATGTTATGGGTCCAATCTACTTTTATCTAACAGGAAGAGACCATTTTTCTACCTTGATATCCACCCTTTGAAATGTCATTCCCCAGAATTTAGGTTGCCGCCCTACTCTACTGGCCTTTTTGAAATCCCTAAAGATGTGGCTGTGCTACCATGTCTGAGAGCCTGGTGGTAGTGGTGAGCCTCTTTAATAGTTATACTGAATTGGATGTATTGATATTTAACTACTGATTTTTGTACTGAATTGAATTTGTAATAGTGATTTTAGTATGATTGTCTATTTTTATTGTTCTTGCTATTGATGTAAATATTATGAGCTTTGTCATATCATTCATATATATGTATACACACACACCATATATCATACCATTTAATTAATATTTCAATTTTTTAAATTATTATAGGATATGATAGTTGATACATTAAATTAACATGACACAAATTTAAAAATATATATAATCCATCTTTATGGTTTTCAAATGACCAAGTTCAACCTGTTCATTTGGACTTCACATCTAACATTTTGCAACATTTGCTTTTTAAACAAAATTTGTAATGTTTGCAGTCATGTGATTTTGTTTCTTTGAATCTTCTTTTGTTGGTATTGCTCCTGCTTATTCTTATTTCCCATTTATAGCACACACAGAATTAGGGAGAACAATTTTTAAAGTAAACACATAAATTCCTATGCCTTCATAGCAGGACTGTTAAATATATATTTTAAGCATATTCTGAATAATAGGAAAAATTTTAATCACTTACATAGGAGCATGAATAGTAAGAACTCCAAAGCTTGCTCTACCAGTTTCATCTGTTTTATAAAGCATATTTGAAGGAAAAATCTGGAAAAAATATTTTTTCTTATGACAAAATACTGATAAAGCTTACTAAATAACATTTTTTCATATATATTCTTGGCTTCCCAGTAAAATGCAATATTGTGGAAATGATTTATTATGAATATATTCTATTGTTTTTTCCTCTATGTGTATTTTTATATCAGTTTTAAACTGGTGACCACCTTTAAAGCGCTTCATGGCATTGGGCCGGGTTATTTACGGGACCGCCTACTGCTACCGAATGCCTCTCACCGACCCGTGCGCTCTCATAGAGAGGGTCTCCTCAGGGTGCCATCAGCGAGGCAATGTCGCCTGGCGACGCCCAGGGGAAGGGCCTTCTCTGTGGGGGCTCCCACCCTCTGGAACGAACTACCCCCCGGCCTTCGTCAGCTTTCGGACCTTCGGACCTTCCGCCGCGGGCTCAAAACATATCTATTTAATTGTGCAGGACTGAGCTAGATTTTAAATTTATGGGTTTTAACTGGGTTTTATTTTTTATATTTTAAAATACGGGCTTATAGAATAAGTTTTCTAATTGTTTTTATAGTGTATTTATGTATCTATGTGTTTTTTTTAAGTGCCTGTAAACCGCCCTGAGTCCTTCGGGAGATAGGGCGGTATATAAATATGATTAATAAATAAAAATAAATAAATAAAATAAAGTTTTATATATTTAATATGCTTAATTGACTAAAGTTTTATCTTTCTATCCAGTCAAATAATTCCGCAGAAAAAAACAAGATGTCATGGGAAATAAACTTTAGGATAATATATGGACAATCAACTTCTATAGTATAAGGAATTTGTAATGGGAAGACCAAGTTTTACTTACCTTTATATTATTTTGTTTTGAAAGTATGATTTTGACATTAGGTTCAGCAGATGGATTATTCCACTGATCACAGAGCTGGATTGTAAGAGCCTTTGGTAATTCTTTGCCATTAATTACAGATATAGCCTAAAAAAAGATTATTATTTGGAATTACGTAGAATATATAGTATGCATATACTATTTCATTAATTATTTGTGAATATAAATTCAAATTACATTTTTTGTTTCAGTTTTGTTTTATACGAGATAATAAATATGTCAAGCTTTCAAGCATAATTAATAAACCCCTCAATTTTACAGATTCACAAAACCAATTGTTAGCATAGCATCATTTGGTTAGTGTTCTATCATATGGCATTGGCTTACCTTCTCTGGTTCTATCCAATCCAGAAGACCCAATTTAGCAGGAGGGCCAGCAATCAAATTTAACTTCAGGTAATGGGAGAAATCATGCCACGCAACATGCAGTTCTTTAACTTCTGGTGGGCCTGGTTCAAACTTAATTCCTTTGACAGAAATAGTTTGTGTACTTTGCTATAAAAATATGTAATAAGAGATAAAGAAAACTTGTTAGGATATTATGGGAGGAAATTAGTTGATTGTAAAAGTATAACAAGAACTGCATATTTGAAGCAAAGTGACTGAAACCTAATGCTAAATTTGGCCCAGGAATTTATGTGTGTAGACAAAAGTTATAGTCTGTTTCACAGAAATTTGGATCAAACTCTAGTGACAAATATATCATTTTATGTACAGTGATGTTTAGGAGTTTGGGAACCCTTTTAAATATTAAGTATTTCTGCAGAAATATGACCTAAAACCTGACTGGTTTTCCAGTGATGGCCTTCGGGAAAAAACTGTTCTTGTGACCAGAACAACTAGACACAAGAACAGTTTTTTCCCGAAGGCCATCACTCTGCTAAACAAATAATTCCCTCAACACTGTCAGACTATTTACTGAATCTGCACTACTATTAATCGTTTCATAGTTCCCATCACCAATCTCTTTCTACTTATGACTGTATGACTATAACTTGTTGCTGGCAATCCTTATGATTTATATTGATATATTGATCATCAATTGTGTTGTAAATGTTGTACCTTGATGAACGTATCTTTTCTTTTATGTACACTGAGAGCATATGCACCAAGACAAATTCCTTGTGTGTCCAATCACACTTGGCCAATAAATTCTATTCTATTCTATTCTATTCTATTCAAAGTCCTAAAAGTAAGTAAAGAGAACCCAATTAACACATTTGTTTATGAATCAAATAGTTTTCCTAAGACTGAAAAGGCATTCTAGCCATCTCTTAACATTAATGTAACTGTAACAGACTTACGTCCACAAATAGGATTAAAACCTCTATCATTTAGAGATGTGGTCATTAAGTGAGTCATCACATGATTAACTGAATTGTCACACCATTTTATGACCTTTATAGCTATTGTCTTTAAGTGAATCATAGTTGTTATGTGAATCCGGTTTTCCACCCATTGACTTTCCTTGTTGGAAGTTGGATAGGAAAGTTACAAATGACGACCACATGTTCCTCAGATACTGTAGCTGTTGTAAATGCACGCCGACTGCCAATTGCCTGAATCATGATCAGATATATTACTGCAGGGATGCTGTGAGTTTAAGGAGCAGCTACAAGATACTTTTTTTCAGTACTGTCATAACTTAATATGGCTTCTAAATGAATGACTGGAGCTCAAGAACTTCCAGTAAGTTGCTTTAGCGATATAAACTCCTCTCCTTGCTTCCTTAAAGCAAAAAATATTTGCTTTAAATGAGATATTTAGTGAGATATTAAAAAAAATACCTGCCAAAAAGTTTTCAAATCTGATTTATCCAGCCCATTCCCAGAAATCTTCAAGGCAGTCGTACACGATGATGTCAGGGACTGAATCTGATTTCCATGCTGATCGGTAATCATTATCTCTTTTATATATATAAAAAAGTGCAAGTTATAAAAATACTGTATAACATATTAGAGTTACAAAACAAATTAAAATATTACCATATTTATGTTATTATAAACTACATTCTACATAAAGTTTAAAGCCCTCCTCGATGTTAAATACAACAGTAGTTCGATTTCATGCTTATTCAAGATCTGAAATGGGCTTCATGCTTTGAACTATGCAAACAGAATATTCTATCACATAGGCTAAATGTAATAGAAGTCTAGAATCTTAGTCAACATGCCATTAATGCAAACCTAACAGCACTAAATCAAATTAGAATGTGGGGCCAAATGTAAATGTAGATTCACTTTGCATAATATGGATAGATTGGAACTCAACTCCCTTTTGAGAGCTGACACAGTAAATAAAAGCCACACGACTGCAGCTGGTGAATATATCAAGCTGCTGAGAACTGCCATGGTACAATCAAGATGTCAGTTAAAAATGTTAAGATGTAAAAATGTTACACATACATACCCATTTCATCTTGCAGCTTTTCACCCATTTTTATTATATTTGATCCTTTAATTTCACATTTGATATGTTTTGGCACATCAGCAACTGGTCTAGTGAAGTACACAGTGAGAGGTTAATATACTTATTTTAAGGAAATAGTGGTAAATTTCATATTGTTCATATTTTGTATAGTTAATGTTTACTGAGATTCAGGCAGGGACATCTGCAGAAATGGAGTGGAGGAAGGGAGAAATGACAGAACATGTGATATTGTAATGCAAACTCCACCCCTTGTATGTGTTGCATATAACACTGCTACAAATACAAAAGGGCAGACCAAAAGGGCATTCTGTTATGATACATGTTTTGTTATTTTGGTATCATTATAGCTTTTGATGAACATGAAGCTTTTGATCTTCTTCATCCCAAATAACTACAAACACTACGATGGAGTAAATTACAAACAAATGACAGGGCCAATCCATAATCCTGTTTATTTCTGTCAAAGCACCTCATTTCCTCCTCCTGAAGTGATCTTGTGGCCCCAAAAGAGTCTGTGCTTCAAAAGTAGAACACTGTCTACTTATCAGACACAATCTTCTAGGCTAAACTGAGTGTCCCCCTGAACACTAATCTTTTTCCTGGAACACTGCAAAAAGGCAATCACACGATTGTAGAGGCAGTTGGCAACTGGTTGTAAATGTGAGCAGGCGGCCAACCACCCCAAATGTGATGATGTGATCATAATTGGGCAGGTGTGACATTTATATATGTTAATTTATATATATAATGTCTTCTTAACATTCATACTGTATGTCTGTATAAACAAAAGGTGGCAATAACAGTATTTTGCCCAGCAGGAAAAGCTAAAGTATAAGCGTCATTACTTTATTATTTATTTATTTATTATTTAAATTTATATACCGCCCTATCTCCCAAAGGACTCAGGGCGGTTCACAGGCATATAAAACATCAGTGTACAAAATTAAAATAATCTTTAAAAAACTTATTCCAGTGCCCTATCATTAAAAATAGAAATATAAATATTAAAATCAATTTAAAACCCCTATAAAATTTAAAATCTAAGCCAGTCCTGCACAGATGAATAAATGTGTCTTGAGCTCGCGACGGAAGGTTCGAAGGTCCGGAAGTTGACGGAGTCCTGGGGAGCTCTGCTCCAGAGGGCGGGAGCCCCACAGAGAAGGCCCTTCCTGGGCGCCGCCAGACGACACTGCCTAGCTGACGGCACCCTGAGGAGTCCCTCCTGTGAGAGCGCACGGTCGGTGAGAGGTATCTGGTCGCAGTAGGCGGTCCCAGATAACCCGCCCTATGCCATGGAGCGCTTTAAAGGTGGTCACCAAAACCCTGAAGCGCACCCGGAAGGCCACAGGTAGCCAGGGCAGCCTGCGCAGGATGGGTGGTATGCGGGAGCCACCGGGGGCTCCATCTATCACCCGCGCAGCCGCATTCTGACTAACTGTAGCCTCCGGATGCCCTTCAAGGGGAGCCCCATGTAGAGAGCGCAGTAATCCAGGCGAGACGTCACGAGGGCGTGAGTGACCGTGCATAGGGCCTCCCGTCCAGAAAGGCGAACTGGCGCACCAGGCGAACCTGGTAGAACGCTTCCTGGAGACGGCCGTCAAATGATCTTCTAGAGACAGCCGCTCATCCAGGAGGACGCTGTTGCGCACCTTCCATCGGGCCAGTGACTCGCCACCGATGGTCAGCCGCTGGATTTAGCTGACTGTACCGGGATGCCGCATCCACAGCCACTCTGTCCATATTTATGTTATTATAAACTACATTCTACATAAAGTTTAAAGCCCTCCTCGATGTTAAATACAACAGTAGTTCGATTTCATGCTTATTCAAGATCTGAAATGGGCTTCATGCTTTGAACTATGCAAACAGAATATTCTATCACATAGGCTAAATGTAATAGAAGTCTAGAATCTTAGTCAACATGCCATTAATGCAAACCTAACAGCACTAAATCAAATTAGAATGTGGGGCCAAATGTAAATGTAGATTCACTTTGCATAATATGGATAGATTGGAACTCAACTCCCTTTTGAGAGCTGACACAGTAAATAAAAGCCACACGACTGCAGCTGGTGAATATATCAAGCTGCTGAGAACTGCCATGGTACAATCAAGATGTCAGTTAAAAATGTTAAGATGTAAAAATGTTACACATACATACCCATTTCATCTTGCAGCTTTTCACCCATTTTTATTATATTTGATCCTTTAATTTCACATTTGATATGTTTTGGCACATCAGCAACTGGTCTAGTGAAGTACACAGTGAGAGGTTAATATACTTATTTTAAGGAAATAGTGGTAAATTTCATATTGTTCATATTTTGTATAGTTAATGTTTACTGAGATTCAGGCAGGGACATCTGCAGAAATGGAGTGGAGGAAGGGAGAAATGACAGAACATGTGATATTGTAATGCAAACTCCACCCCTTGTATGTGTTGCATATAACACTGCTACAAATACAAAAGGGCAGACCAAAAGGGCATTCTGTTATGATACATGTTTTGTTATTTTGGTATCATTATAGCAACATGAAGCTTTTGATCTTCTTCATCCCAAATAACTACAAACACTACGATGGAGTAAATTACAAACAAATGACAGGGCCAATCCATAATCCTGTTTATTTCTGTCAAAGCACCTCATTTCCTCCTCCTGAAGTGATCTTGTGGCCCCAAAAGAGTCTGTGCTTCAAAAGTAGAACACTGTCTACTTATCAGACACAATCTTCTAGGCTAAACTGAGTGTCCCCCTGAACACTAATCTTTTTCCTGGAACACTGCAAAAAGGCAATCACACGATTGTAGAGGCAGTTGGCAACTGGTTGTAAATGTGAGCAGGCGGCCAACCACCCCAAATGTGATGATGTGATCATAATTGGGCAGGTGTGACATTTATATATGTTAATATATAGCATGTCTTCTTAACATTCATACTGTATGTCTGTATAAACAAAAGGTGGCAATAACAGTATTTTGCCCAGCAGGAAAAGCTACAGTATAAGCTTCATTACTGACACATGATTGAAGAAAAAGTACAAACCTGACCACAAATGAACTTGCCAAAGACACGTGTTCATCACTGAATGTAAGCAGACAACAGCATTCATCTTTTACAGATGTTGGAACTTTCACATCAGGTAGCAATCCTTCAATCACTTGTTTGCTATTAAGTTTTGGAGTCCAGCTTATCTAAGATAAAAAAAATATACTTTGGTTACTATAAAAGTAACGTTTTTCCTGTTCTTATGTATTTTTTTTTATTTTTACTGGAAATCCACGAACATTTGAATGTCCTAAATGAAAATACTGTTAATGAATTGAACTGAAAGTGCTTCAATTTAATATAAGCAAATCTATTTTATTGGGGCTATTTCTGAATATCCAAAATTATGTATATTCAACTCTAAATAAAAGTGTAATGTTCCCAATCTAATGCTGTCATGATAGACCATGACAACTGTTTGAAACAATTAACAAAAAATATTTTTCAAGAAAGGTGAATACTTCATAGTCCATGTATTTCTTTCAACACCCTAAATAAAGTCATCTGCTCACAGAGTATGCAAAAAGAAAAGTATACAAAATATAACCCCAAGTATAATGTATTGTAGTAATCCAAGTGATAGATGACAAAAGGCATGAATGACTGTGAATGGCTACCACACATTCTTCAAGTAAGAACTGAGAGTTTAGGAAATCTCCAAGTTGTTGGGGATGCATAAATAAGGTGTGGTAAGGATTTAAGCCGGTACATGAGGGCTCAAGGGAGGCACAGCAAGGACAAGGGAAGGTGTGTAGGGATGCATGTGGGCTAGAGTGGAAATGGTCTACCTGATCTCCAGTGGCCAATAGAGGAGCCATTCTACCTGGCCTCGGGAGGCTAGGGAAGGACTGGTCTACCAAATATTTGGCTGGTGATTCAGCAATGTGGCAGTACTGAAGAATAAAATTTTGCTAAATTTCAATTCCACAGGAGTCATGGATCCTGGATTTTGAACACATTCTGTAAGTTAGCCCACTTGAAAAACCTTTATCCAAAACTTGTTGACCTGTGATGCATTGCTTCTCTCAGTTAAAAGCGAGTGGATGGTATCCAGATCAAAAAGGCAAAAATGCTTCAAATCTGGAGTTGATATCCTCTTGGTACCTGCTGATTGTGCCTTAAAGCTGCTGAAGCTTTTGGAGGCTTACACAGATACCACACAGACTCATAGAAATGTGAATCTAAGGTCAAAAGGTAGAGTGAAAAAAATGCAGCCATATAAGGAGATTGGGGGGGGGGGGGAAACAGGCATCAGTTTTTCCTTCGTTGTCCCGTAAAGTAACATTGAACTGCTAAGTTTTTGTTTCTGCTGAACTGCAGTAAATTAAAAAAAAATTAGGCATTAACTTCTGGCAAAGTATAGTTACTTTTTGGGCTTCAAACACAACTATCCTTTTAAGCATATCTTAATAGTCAGCATTCAATATTCTTCAAGGACTAGCTCTTCACATTCCACAGTAACATTTAAGAAAGAGCATTTAAAAAATGTGAACAAAAGTAAGCAGTTTTCTAAGTTCTATATGTGTGACAAAAAAAAGAGAAGAAGCTGAACTGCTATTTTTTTTTCTTTCCTTGAAGTTTTACAAATATTAATTCATTATAAAAGATATGGGCAGCCTAAGTAACAGTCTATTTTGCTTAAAATTATTACATTCACAAGATGTCCAGTGGTGGCTTGCTCCTGGTTCGCTCCGGTTCTGAAGAGCCGGTAATAAAAATCTGCTGGCATTCGGAGAACTGGTAGTAATGGCTGGCTGGCCACGCCCCCGAATCGGTTCCCCAATCATCAAAGGTTTGTTTGTTTTTTTACTTTTAAAAGCATCTTTTCTTCAGCCAGAAAATGGTTTTTAAAAGTAAAAAAGAAAAGCCTTTGATGATCGCAGGGCTGAGCAGGGATCATCAGAACTCTTTAAAAGTTTTTTTTTTTAACAAAAGGTTTTAAAAGGCTCCTCTGGCGATCCCAGCTGAGTTAAGAGCTTCTGGGCTGCCATTAGGCAACTTCAGTTGGGATCTTCAGAGGAGCCTTTTAAAATCTTTTTTTCCTCTGTCCCACCCAATCCGCCCTCCTCACTTACTTAATTACTGTTCCTTTTGGGCTCCCTTTGCTTCGGCTTCTGCAATCAGTTGCATCAGCTAGTAACTGAATCTGCCTGCCTACAATCCATATCCTCAGTGCCTTTGCTGGCTGAGGAACTCTGGGAGTTGAAGTCCACAAACCTTAAAGTTACTAAGGTTGGAGACCCCTGTTCTAAAAAATATAAATAAAATAATAAAATATTTGTGCAGCTTTCTGAGAAGAAAGATTTGGAAAGAAGAAAGATTTGGTGTGTTTCTGTAGTATTTCACTCTAACTATACAAACACACAGAATCTCACAAAGCTGTATACATTTTGTGTGTGTGTGGTGTGTGTGTGTGTGTGAGAGAGAGAGAGTTGTGTTGTGTTGTGTGTGTGTAAAGTGTCAAAGTTGGTTTTTGAGCTTTTTGTGGCTGTGTGAGGTTCCTGCTTGTTGCAGGGGCCATTTTGGGTGAAGTGCAGCTGCTTTTACATTGTGTGTGAGTCAGTTGTGTTGTGTTGTGTTGTGTTGTGTGTGTGTGTGTCCCTTCGTAAGGACTTGGAGGCAGCTCCTCTGAGGAAAAGAGGAGGCAGCGAAACTCTGGCTGTCCCCCGAGAGAAATAGCTCTGTCTCAGCAGCATTGGTCAAGTGACTGAGCGGGCGTGGCCAACTTGATGTCATTCACAGCAAGGTGCCGCCCCACCTTGCCCTGATTAACTTCAAGTTGGCCATGCCCACTTAGTCACATGACCACCAAGCCACGCCCACCAAATAAGCCACGCCCACAGAACCGGCAGTAAAAAAATTTAGAACCCACCCCTGCAGTTGTCCTATACTTACTTTAACTTTTTCAGCTAGAGCTGGAGTTATTTTGATTTTTCTTTCTCCCTCGTCATACATTTGGAAAGTAAGATTTTTTAGCACATCACCTGCAACACGGTTAAGTACTTCCTCGTGTTTAATCTGAATAACTTTTTCTCCATCACTGAACTTAATCTGCAGTCCTGCAACACGAGTACTAGGAAGCAGTTGAATAATCTTGGTAACCGGTGGCACACTTTTACAACTCTAGCAATAAAAACAAAAAGAAATACCACAAGGAAAAGAAATTTGAATGTTCAAAGCTGTACAACAATATTTTATCTAATTAAATCTAATTAATAGTTATTACACTATGAATATTTGCAATGTATTTTTTAACCTCAAATATAATATCGATATAATATATCAAAACAACTAAGGAACACTACATTTTTAAGAATATGCTATTCCTACCATAATAGTTCTGGTGTCAGTTACAATTGTGATGGTTATATGCTTTTCTTTCAAAAGAAGAAATAATAAATTTTATTTTTTTAAAAAAGATTAAGTGTTTATATAATATTTTTAATTGAAATTTAAAATTACGAAGATAAAAACAAATACAAACTAAGGAAAATATAAATGAAAAAACATAGAAAGTACAAAAGCACATACCCACAAACATAATATTAAAAAAATATCTTCTTCTTTTAGCCAAACAAGTATAAACATTTTTAATAGCTTAATACCATCTTAATACTTAATACCTTAATATTTCAACCAAAACTCTCTTCATTCCATAAATCATCTTTTATCTATTGGCAAATAATAAAAATATTTCAATCCTAATCAGCAAAAGTCTATGTCTAATATATAAAAATAAATCTTTAAAACCTCATCATTCAAACATAATCAAGAAAAATCCATTAATTACCGGTACTAGAAACAAACTGAAAATATTAATATTTAATCCCTTCAATTGATGCTCTACAAATTAATTTCTTTCCATCTCTTTTCATCTCTACTCAATTATCATATCATAGCTTATTATTTCCTCTAAAAATACAACAAAACCTTTTTCCTATATCTTATCCATAAGAACAATTGTAATGCCTCAACAATGAGTCCTAGTTAGGAAAAACCATCTAAAAGCTGTTAGAAAAGAGGGGAATCATATACTGTATCTTAACCTTGATCAAATAGGCTGACTTTGTACATCTTAGTTTTAGTTTTAAAGATCTGGATTCCTTTTAGGTAATGTCCAAATTGTTTCTTCTCTCTTTTGCTTTTCTCAGGAATTCCTTCATGATATAACACCTCTCTTTTGTAAATCAAAAGAAAATTGGCCAAGTCAATTTTCTGAGTTAAAATATGACCAACCAAGTTGTTCTTCTGCTTTACTATTTGTGTATGTCTTTTAATTATTGAAACCTCAGCCAGTTTCATTTGTTGGTTTTATATAACATTTTATATAACATTCCTACATCTATTCATTTTAAATTCACATTCAAAACAGTCTGATTTTTGGTTATATCCTATGTCCTCTTTTAAGACCATTTTTATTGATTCAGACAGTCTAAAGCAGGGGTGTCAAACTGGCGGGCCGGATATATCACGCACAGGCCACACCCACCTAGCTCCGTGAATGGGAAAAATCTCACAAAATGTCACGTGATGACAAAATGACGCAGTGAGTTTGATTCCCATGGTCTAAAAAGTATATTTTGAATACACTGTCGCCAAGTATCCTTAAATTTTTCCAAGTTAAAATATTTTCTCCATTATATTAGTGGGAATTCTCCTTTAACTATAATCTTTATTTATTTCTGATTGCTTCCTTAACCAGTCTTCAAGTTCTTTTCTTACATTTTCCTCTCATCCAGAAGATTTCCCAGGAAAGGATTTCTTACACTAAAACTCAGATCCTCATATAGTTTAATAGGATTTTATATAAACAACAAGCAATATTCTAACTTTTCCAAAGTGTTATTTCCATTCAGTTTTGATCCAATTAATTTCCTTCCAAAAGCAACAGTCTAATAATTGCCCTTTAGCTGCTTAATTCTAAATTTTTAAAAAGTTTTTCTTTAAAGTTTTAAACTTATATAAATCGTTCACTGCAGGTTGGAGGAAGATCATTCAGTATAATAAAACGTATACTTCTGGTGGTTCTTAATGTCCAAAAAGTAATTTATAAGCAACTTCCAATAAAAGTGATTTAGAGGAATGGTGAACAAACACAACATTCTTATAAAATGCTTACTCCCTATTTGTAAAAGCCATGACTGACATGAAACTTGTAAAGATATGCTTGCACAAAATTAACCAAGTTCAAGATTCAAGGATTTTTCTTTCAGTTGCTGCAGATGTTAATACAATTTGTTTTTTAATAGGCTAGTACATAGTACAAGAAATTACATATATTTGTTCCCCATGATTTTCATGTCTGAAACTCGCCTATAATCTTAAAAGAAATTAAAAGTTATATCAACACCAAAGACTACTTTATGCTTTGTCAACTTTTTAAAAAACACCCCAGTTAGGCCAAAAGCATTGATAATAGACAGAGAAAAGCATATGCAAGGGTGATAGCATTCTGGAAGGAAGGCAGGGAATATCTTTAACTTACTGGTATTTCAATTCTTGCTTCAAGTTTTTGAACTTTCTTTACATTTTGAATGTGCAGAACTGGTACAGTTAATACATTTTTGTCAGGATTGCTGCAATCTACAACATATACAGGAAGACCTGGAACTCCTAAAAACTAATACAATCAAGAATAATTTCAATTAAGGTTATGGCCCATTCAAGTCATAATATGGCATAAATGTCTTAGAACTAAATTTTAAGATAGACTACAAGTATGATGACATTCCCAGTAAATGCATATGCTATGTGTTCTTAATACAAAACTCTAGCCAAAATGTCAACAGCTAAGTTCTAGAGTTGAAATAACAGAATATTTCTATAATGTTATTTTCAGCAATATAAGCTGAGATTATATTGAGAGCTGCCTACCTTGCACTGAACAAGTAGTTTTGGTTGAGCTGTTATGTTGCCTACTTCATCCAATACCTCAACTTGAAAAGAGAAAGCTGTTCCATTCTCAACTGTGAAGATATCCAAATCTGGTTTCACTCTTAGTTGCTGAGGAAAGCCTGTTGGAGGTCAGAAACTGACATTTAATATATTGCTACAAGCATTAAAAGAATTACCTTGAAGAAAGAAGGGCGGCTAATCAATTGTATAAATAAATAATAAAAAATAAAATGTCCAAAAACAAACTAACAACTCTGAAAATGTCAATATTTTAAATTATATCCATGCCATAAACAATACAATACAACCTGCAAGCTATGGATATGTAAGCCAATGCAGCCAATCCTCTATTTTTATTTTTCCATTAATGATTTTTGATATATGATAACCTAAAGTTAAAAAGACATTTTACATTTTTATATATTTTAGTAAAGTTAACGTTTAACCTATATTTTGTGTTATTCTATTTTGCCAAAGCAGATTAGGTAAATGATTGTTTACCCTTGCTACATACTTCAAAGCCATGAGGAAACACTATAGAAACCTTTTTTCTTTCATACTGGCAAATAAGACTATAGGCTTGTTTTATCTCACACAAGAGTTAAGAGGAAGCACACCAGGTAAACACTTCTTCTAAGCAGCTAGCTTGTGGCAATAAGATTTAAGATTTATTTAATTACAAAGTAGCTATTCCACAGGATGAAGATGAATCCAGGGTCTACAGAAATCATGGGTCTTCTGGGACTGGAGAGGTGAGATCTCCCACCTTTCAATCTACAGTTCAGCCCTGTTTCTAAAACTGGGAATTGCGGACGATGTTCTACTACACTGTGAGCAGAATGGGACTATTGAGAATATTCCATACACAGTGTTTTGGAGACTACATGAAAATATCTGGGTTGTAAATTGGGCTAAAAGGTTAACCGTCACCTCCCACTCCCCCAGGAAAAAAAAAGACGGCAGCAGTGGCAATAGTTTGGAAATGGTTGAAAATGGTTGGGACATGTCCATGTAGTCACCAGGATACAGCTTCACTGAAGGTACATTAAAAAAAAAAATCTTACATCAACAGTGAAAGATAATGCTGAATGTTTATTGTCATGTATTGGTTCACTTCAAATGGTCAAAGTAACTGGAAAATTTTAGGGACTGTCTGAAAATAAAAAAGCTTCCCTTTTAGTGAATATTACCTGTTTCTTTTTAAAAAAATGCTTATATGGAGTTTAAGCTCTATATGGTTCAACATTTTCTAGTCCCTTCTCTCACAGTAATCCTGAACAAAAATAAGGCTTTTCATTGCCCAAGACATTTTTTTCAAAAAGTAAAAAAGAATTTGAAGGCCAAAATTCAAAATACGTGTGGTGTGTGTGTGTGTATACGTGTGTGCGCGCATTCGTGCGTGCGTGCATGCTAATAAATATTGACACCTAGCTGCTGCCTGGACAAATCTCTGAGATTTACTTGACAAAATTTAGGGATTTTTTTTTTTTATCTGCTTCCTTGTGTTGAAAAAGAGTGACTGGTCCAAAAATCACCAAGTTGGCTTTGTGCCTATGGCAGGATTAGAATTCGTCTGTAGGTTTCTGCTTGATACCTTAAACACCACACCAAACTGGCTTTCCTCTTAGACCTTTAAACTTTTTTTTCCCCCTGAAATATGACGACTCAGAAATCTTCATTTTTGATATTCATCTCATTCTCCTGAAATTCAGTATAACTTTTTGTACTATGTTCGTATTAATCAGCCAGGAAAACAAAACCACAAAAGTTAATCTGATTTATGCCAAAACTGGATTCTAATATATCTACAAAATGTACATCTCTTTGTAAATCATTACATTACTGCAATTTTCAACATATGCTTTTATATATTTCAAATATTTTACATACCTGGGAGAAGTTTAATTTTCAAAACTTGGGATTTTTCCTTTAGACCAGGAAGAGTGATCTTTAGATTAAAGTTCTGTTGAAATGACAAGATATAATAGTAATAAAACAACATTTGCAAATCTCAGGTCCTCAGGAAACATGAAATCCAGTATAAATATTTAGCTGATTATGCAACCAACCATAATAGTACAACTGTGTTTGACTATTTAGTACTTATAGTGAACACTCTTAAAAAGCAAATATGTAAAAGTACAAAAAATCGTCAGAGCATATTTGTATCTTTACTTGCAGTGCATGTTACTGAATACTGCCAAATATTGAATAGAGATTTTTTTAGCTCCTTTCAAACTCTGCTTTAAATTATATTCAGATTATTCCATTACTTGAAAGGCACACAGCTACTTCAGATTCCTAACCTATCAAAATCAGTTTAACTGAAAAAACAGCTTTAAATGTTTTAAATAACAGGTTTGTTGTGATAGCTGTAAATTCTATTTTAAAACTATCCATTAATTAGATAATTAAAAAATTCATTTTGTATTGAAAAAGATTAGCTTACCTTGCCTTGGCAATTATTTACAAGGCCTCTAGCAATTATGCCTGTAATGGCACAATTTGGTCCTCTTTTTATTCCTTCATACTGAAATCTTAGACCACTACAAAATAAAACTTAAAATCAATGAAAGAGCTTAATTTTAGTTATCATTTATGAGATAAATGGTAATGTTTTAGTAAGGATTTTTTTCCTCTCCAATTCCTCTTGGAAACCAATCATACTCTACCAGATAGCATGTGTGAGAGATAAGTCCTCACAATTTGCATTATCTTATAGGCAATGAAAGGTGAAAATGAGAAAGAAATCTCCTGGCCTTGTAGACACTGGAAGTTTTAACTTGTCCATTCTTCTTTGGAGAAACAGACCAAAACCACAAGAAATAAACAGATAAAAGCTTTATTTTAAAATAAGATACTATAAAAACATAGTAAATTTTAAACACTCAAAATGTAAACTTTCAGTGTTGAATTATTGAGCTGCAACTTGATAAAAGAAGAAAAGAAAAATCTCATATGACAATGTAATGTCTGAACAGACCACAAGGTGGCAATGATACATTACAAATGGGATTTCACTTTATTTATTTGATTTATTAGGACACTGAACTTGTAAAAGTGATTCTGTGGCTTATTTTTATTAGAACAAGAATATTTTGTAGATAAAAATATTAAATCTTCTAAAACACGACTGATGCATGATTCAACTCTGTCGAAAAGTTTGATTACTGAGCTTGTACAAAGGTGCAAGGAACACTGGATTTAAACATACCTAGCAAAATATATTAAACTATAATAAAGCTTCTACATAACATGTTTATCTATGTTGTAGAGACAGCCTGCCTCTGAAACATAGTTCTTTCCATTTTTTTCCCCCTTGGGCTTCACCATTCTATTGTAATTCTATGACTCCAGTGTTTCGTTGGAGCTCACATATCCTCAATGTATATTCATGAACTTTTGATCTCCACTGCCTTCTGCTGATGATGCAAAGAGAGATCTAAGGTGGTGCCACACCACTTTTCTCAGCCATTTAGTTCTAGATGGTTCCAGAAGAATCACTACTGCTAGTAGTGCATGGCAACGCCTCTAAAATGTAGGTGGTACCGTACCTCTTATAATGTTACTGGGCTTATTACTGCTGATCACTTCTGGTTTATTGTTTCTCTGGCAACAAATGCAATGGCTGCCAACTAAATAAGCATAGTGAATTGCTATCTAGGGATGCATTTGTTCAGACTGATTTATTCTGTACAAGCGATGAATGCTGGGAAAGAATTCTTATGGTACTGGAGAAACATTCATATATGTAAAAGTGGGGAAAAACCTTGGACCTGTTTTTTTCCCCAAGGCATCAATTCATAATACATGGGAGGAAACAATGATAAACCACACCTGTATTTTTAGCAAGAAAACTACATGCATAGAAAATACAAAATAATGGACAATGTACTGCTGTAAGATGGGTCCCTCAGACTGGATGACAGTCAACATCCTACTGAGGAAGAGCTGAGAATTTTTTGGAGTACTCATGGTGTTTATGATGTGTCTAGATTAAAGCCTTTGGGACATTTAGTTCCATACAAGAAAAGAGAATCTGAAGCTACAGAGATAGAATTGCAGTAGGAATATGTTATTTGAAAAGCATGAACACACAATGCAGCCTGTTATTAACACACAGCTGCCTGCAATTACAATTACTGCAGGCTCGAGTCCCACGAGGCCCAAGGTTGACTCAGCCTTCCATCCTTTATAAGGTAGGTAAAATGAGGACCCAGATTGTTGGGGGGGCAATAAGTTGACTTTGTATATAAATATAAAAATAGAATGAGACTATTGCCTTACACAATGTAAGCCGCCCTGAGTCTTCGGAGAAGGGCGGGATATAAATTCAAATAATACAAATAATACAAATACAAAAGCTCAACACAGTGAAAGGATATTTTAGGACTATAAAAGGATATTTTAGGCATCAGCAATTGAGATGGGTGGGATAGGACACTTTCAATTAAAAAAGCAGACTGTATTTTAATCAGGACATGAAAAACAAAGAAGAAACAGTGTTGCTTTTATAGTTACGAACGGTATATAGCAAGAATAGTACTTAGCTACAGTACAATCAATGACTGAATAATATTATTCAGGGCAACCTTTGAGGGCAACCTTTTAATATAGCAATAGCACTTAGACTTATATATAGCTCCACAATGCTTTTCAGCCTCTGTAAGCAGTTTACAGAGCTTGCATACTGCTCCTAACAATGTGGGTCCTCATTTTACCAACCTCAGAAGGATGGAAGGTTGAGTCAACCTTGAGCCAGTCAGAATTAAACTTCTGGCAGTGGGCAGAGTCAGTCTGCAGTACTGCATTCTAACCACAGTGCCACCAAAGCTCCTTAATATGATTATCAAGTTTATCTTCCAATCACCGATGCAGAAGAGGGGGTTGGTGATTTCTGTGATCAAATTCACTTTGAAATCAATGGAACCTGTAAGTAAAATGTCCTGTGATTGGCGATTAGTTGGAAACATAAAAGAGGAAAATGTAGTTAGACTGTATGGCTTAGGAAACCAAAATGGAGCAGGAGACCATCTTTTCAATTTCTGCACTCCAATCAGTGATGGTTAACCTTTCGGCACTGAGTGCCAAAAATGGAACAAGTACGTAACAGAACCCAGAAGAGAGCAGCTGGCCAGTGCGCATGCCCCAAGGGCTCTGTGTGCCACCTCTGGCATGCATGCCATAGATTTGCCATCATGGACTCCAATGATTTTATCATAACATTATTGTCAAACAATCAAAATGCCTCTATATTTGGACATCCCCAGGTGGAGTACATAGAAATAAAATTGACTATGTTATTGTTGAAAGACATAGTCATGACACCAAAGACATGAACGGGTACTGACTGTGGAATTGCTCATGTGCAAGTTCCAAGTAGTTAAAGAAGAAGAAAGCTATTTAGGTTCTACAATATGATCTTCAACTTATTCCCACCATTCTAAAGGAGAAAATCAGAAATTGCTTTCACATCCTGAATCTGATTATTAGAGAGCTATTAGAAGAGACAAGAAGAAGTATTTAAACAATGTTCATGAAAAGACTTAACAGAATGTGCAAACTATTATACATACATACAAGAGTAAACTATCTCCAAATCTAGCTATTATCTGTAATTGATTCAGGTTTGGTTTGATTTTTAAATGGGAGACAAGAACATAGGAGAAAAAGAAGAGGGGAGTTGTATTTGCTTGAAGAAAAAAAGATTAAAAAATTCTGAGCTAACTTTGCTCTACAGAACAGTCACACATGATATTATCTATTCATGCCGAAAAAAAACTGTTGTCACATCCATCATTTTATATATGCTCACATATATAAAAAAAAGCAGAAAAAAATTAACAATGACAGAAGAAACATTTCCATTCCATTCCACTTTCTCAGTAATTAGCTGAAATATAAGAGATTTTAAAAGGAAAATGTTCTAATTTTATGACAATACATAACAAATAAATAGTTATGAAATGCCCAGGATTCACACCAAATTAGGATCATACAGTATTTTTTTCTCTATGTTATAAAAATGAAATAATAATTATTACCTTGCTTCAAGTTCTGGTATAATATCTTCAGTTAGTTGAGTGGTATGTCCAAATTCATCCTGGACATCTAGAGGAATACTGAATGGATGCCCTATCCGAAATGGAGGATCCAAAATACCTATTGTAAACTTCTGAGGTTTGCCTTCTGAGGAAAAGAAAAGAAAAAGTCAACATCTTGGTGGAGACTGGAATTTTTAAATCACACTGTTGATGGCTCTACTCACTTTTTGCTATCTTCATCAGCTTTCAGTTATTAATTTTCTCATATATAAAATGAAGGACAATTTCCCTGTTATCTGAATTAAAGGCTATTTTTATTTCATTAGGTAAAATTCTTGCTGCATATCTGTAGAAACTAGGGGTGAAATGTAGAATTTGTTCTGTGGTGATTTATTTTGGTGATGGTGGGGTAATGTGACTGAGTGGGCAAGGCCAACTTTTTTTTTAACTTTTAAAGGCATTTTTTTTACAACCTCTTTGGCCTGACGATCCCAGCTGAGTTGCCTGCTTGTCAGAACCCTTTAAAAGCATTTTTTTCTACAACCTCTTTGGCTGAAGAGGTTGTAAAAAAAATGCTTTTAAAGGGTTCTGATATTCCCAGCTGAGCTGCGCAATCATCAGAGGCTTTTTTTTAACTTTTAAAAGCATTTTTTTGGCCAAAGAAAACCTCTGATGATCGCGCAGCTCAGCTGGGCATGGGCGGGCGAGCAGGGATTTTTGCTACCGGTTCTCCGAACCACCCACTGCCATCGATACCGCATCGAGCGATCCGATCCGAACCGGGAGCATTTCACCCCTGGTAGAAACACTTTGTTTCCTTTATATGTAAGGCTTCAAATGAGGACAAAACATTGATCTGTACAGTGATTTTAAAAATAAAAAAATATTTTGAAATATGACATGTTCAGTCAAATGAAAATTAGAGTAGAATTTGTAGCACTATTCTGCTATTAACAGAGTCAAATCTTTCATTCACTATATTAGTGTGCAATTTAATGATATCCAGTTATTAATCACATTTAAATTATCTCACTTGGGTCAGCAAGTTATGATAGTTCTTTAATGATCTGGGGATATCTTACTTACAATATCATATCTCATTAATTTTCAAGCGTATAGGTAGGATGGTGAGGCTCTTGCTCTGAAGCGCCCACCACATCCTTACCATGAGAAAATTGCCAAATAGCTGAAAAAGGTTCACCCACCGCATCCCTACCTCGAAAAGTCACTGTGAGTCACCATAGAGCTTTACGCAACCTAAAACCATCTCTATCTATTGGCCCTGATGGATTATGTGCCTACTTCTTAAAAAAGCTCTCAACCATCATAGCAGAACCTCTTAGCATAATCTATGAAATCTCTTTCTGAACCAGCTCCTTGCCTAACTTATGGTCACTAGCCATGGTCATCCCTATCTTCAAAATGGGTGACCCCAGCCTAGTTGAAAATTGCAGACCAATCTCATTATGTTGTGTCAAATGCAAAGTCATGGAATCAATCATAAATCAATCTACTACCTTCTACTTAGAGACAAACAACCTACTCTCTAAAAAGTAGTTTGGCTTAAAAAAAAATTCTCCTGCAATATGCAACTCTTACACTGCAAAAACATATGGACTTCATAACTCGACCAGGGTAAAGCAACAGATGCAATTTATAGACTTCTGTAAAGCCTTTGATTCAGTAGTACATGATAAACTACTTCTAAAACTAAAATCTTATGGCATTTTCGGATCCCTGAATAAATGGATAGCTGTGTTTCTATCAAACAGGCAACAAGTAGTCAAAATAGGGAACACCCTATCAAACCCTGCACCTGTGTCCCCCAAGGAGCGTTTTAGGACCCACACTCTTTATACTTTACATAAACGACATTTGCGATATTATAAGCAACAGTGTTCTCTTTGCTATTGATATAAAACTATTCAACACCACTGACAATGCTGCTACTCTACAAAAATACTTTGACTATGTGTCAGAATGGTCAAATAATTGGCAACTCCAAATCTCAACCAACAAATTCTCTGTCTTACACATTGGCAAAAAAAATCAAAACACAAAATACAAGCTGGGCGGATAGGACCTCATAGACAACCCTCACTCTGTCAAGGACCTTGGAGTACTCATCTCAAAAGATCTAAGTGCCAGAGCTCACTGTAACAGCATTGCCAAAAAGGCATTAAAAGTTGTTAACCTAATCTTGCGTAGCTTCTTCTCTGGTAATATTATACTACTAACTAGAGATACAAAACATTTGCTAGACCAATTCTCGAATACAGCTCATCTGTCTGGATATCGGACATTAATAAAATTGAGAGTCCAGAGATATTTCAAGAGAAGAGTCCTCCATTCCTCTTTTCTTCTCCATTCTTCTGTCATTCCTAGAAAACCTTATGCCACCAGACTTGAAATTTTGGGCTTAGACAACTTAGAACTATGCCGCCTTCGGTCTAACCTAAACGTAGTACATAAAATTATCTGCTAGAATATCCTACCTGTCAATGACTACTTCAGCTTCAACCACAGCAATACATGAGCAAACAATAGATACAAACTTAAGGTAAACCACTCCAAACTTGACTGCAGAAAATATGACTTCAGCAACAGACTGTCTACTGTCAACCTCACTTCATTCCTCTTTGGGGATGTGCCTAAACGCACCAGCGTGCCTACCGTCCCTATCCTAATGTTCCCTTTTATTTGTATCCATCTCATGTATTTATAATTATGTCTATACTTATATCTGTTATCTAATACATGCTTGATGAAATAAATAAATAAATAAAATAAAATAAACTCAGTATTCTTATCCGGGGTTAATGTTAATACTGGGATAAGTGTAAAGATGAATTGTGATGAACAAAATTGTATCCAAGAGTTGTAAAAAAAAAATATTTTGGCATAGTGCTACGGATTTATTGTATTCAGTGTAAACTTAATTGCCAAAATGTTTACAATATTTATTTATTAAGAAAAACACAAAGAAAAACACAAAGAATATAATGGAATTAATTATTTATAATTTCTGCTCAGTTTTCTGGGGCTGCATTAAGATAATTCTCTAAATAATATAATAGAGAGGCTCAAAACTCACCTTCCACTTTGATGATGTTTGTGATTTTGGTTCACAAAATATCACGTGTTTTTAAAATAAAATTTACTCAGATTAAATAGCCTATGGTATTTAAAGAACTGCAGTAACACATAGTACAAAATGCATAAATATAAAAGTTGTTTAATGCAAGCTATTTATAAGGACAAATTCTACAGTATATACTGATAGAATATTTAGCAACTTTTTATTTTCTTCTTTGTTTTACAGAACAGACATAAACTGTCAGAGTAAAACATGGAGTTGCTTTCACAATTCAATATCTTTAAATTGAAGTTTTTTTTTCTCTGGGATGAACAAATAAAAATCTGATAATACTATATATTTATTTTAGGGAAATTTAGTTTAACTTTTAGTTAAACTAAAAGTTAACTAATAATTCAAATGAAGGACAAGACTATTTACATAATTATGCATATGGGAGCTTCCCCCAGGGCTTCGTCAACTTCCTGACCTCCGAACCTTCCGCCGCGAGCTTAAGACACATCTATTTATTTGCGCAGGGCTAGCCTAGGATTTTAGTTTTTAAATTTAGTTTTTAATGGGGTTTTATATTATTTTATTCTAGTGATATTTTTAATTCGGCCTAATTAATAAGTTTTTTAATTGTTGTTTTTACTTGTATTATTTGCATGTTTTTATCTGGCTGTGAACCGCCCAGAGTCCTTCGGGAGATAGGACGGAATAAAAATTCGAATAAATAAATAAATAAATAAAAATAAATATTCCCCAAAAGAACGAATCATGACCATTTGCAGTGTCCTGTGGTCACATGACTGCAATTTTCAGCATTTTTCCCATCAGTTTCAAGCATTTACTTACTGTTTCTGGCAAAAAATGCCCATTGCATATAATGGATTTCTTTTAATGATCATTAATGACAGGCAATTTTGTAAAATCAGGCATGGTCAAGTGGTGAACCATTTAACAATTGTCACAATTTACAACCTTAATTCTGGACTCAATTATGGTTGTAAATTGAGGATTACCTACTGTACATCTCATTGCATAAAATATGAAATCTGTTACATGTAAACAATACACATGAAAACAGAGTACATCAATTAAACTTACCTATCAGGGGCCCTTGGTGCTCTCTGAGCTTGCTTGTTTTCTTTCAGATGTTTCATTACCCAAACTAGGTAACAACATCAGTGCTAGTTAGAAGTGCAATTTTCTGTCAGTTTATTCTAGAATATAATTCATAAAATGTTCTAGAATATAAACTGACAGCAAACTATACTCTTTTCTAGCACTGATGATGTTATCTAGTTTGGATAAGGAAACACAAGAAAATAAGCAAGCTCAGACAGCATCATGGACCCCTCATTCCTGAGCTACAAATATTCGCCTTCATTGGTAAAAACTTACCTTTTACATGAAATTTAAATGTTTTTGATGGAAGACTGATTCCTGCATAAGTGTCTGCATTACTTTCATTCAATACCACTTGCAGTTTTAGCGTGTAGGTTCCAAGCTCAACAATATTTTCTGTGTATAATCAGACATGTTAAATTTAAGATATCAGTTATTATTCAACTGTAGGATATACTCACGCCCCCCCCAAAAAACAAAACTTACCCATTTTTTTGAACCAGTAAGGCCATTTCCCTCCATGTTGACTGATAAGAGAAATGAGTTCCTTATTTTTACCAGAAGCTTACAGAAAAACAGAAAGAAACATTATTATACTATAAATCAATATGTTATTAATTCTAATGAATTTCGAAAAAAGTTGGAGATAGATACACACACAGAGAGAGTATATGTGTATGTACGGTATGTACTGTGTTTTCCTGAAAATAAGACTTGATCTTATATTTTTTGGCCTCCAAAATAAGCACTAGGGCTTATTTTTGGGGAAACACAATTTCAGGGTGATCAGCCCAGCTGGGTGCCCCATACCCTGGCACATGCACAAGAGGCTGCAAGCATTGTCTTATTTTTGGGTAAAGACGATATGTATGTATATATGTAGAGATAGACAGACAGATAGACAGATTTGGCTTGTTAAGCAAGACTATCTGTAAGTTAGCTGAAATAAAACAAATTCAAACATTTAACAATGGAAAATATAATCTATTATAATTTAAGAACTAAAATAACAAATTTGTTCTTAAAGTGCATTAAAAAGCAGCCATAGATTGATATTATCTTAGGGGGAGAACTTCACTGAATAGATAATGTAACTGTGAAAGCCTTTTCTGTAGCATTTGTCAGTTTTTACTATTCTTAGTAGCAGGATAGTAAACAGCTTGATATTTCTTACCATGGGCTTGTTCATATAAGGATAAACTTTTTCAATTCACTTTTTTTTTAAATTTTCAGTCATTTTTTTAATTTAAAATATTTTTCTTGGGTAAACTTTGACTTGCAAACAAGGAAGTGAAGGAAGTAAAAAACGAAGTGCAAAACCAGAGGAAATTGGATGCAAATACCAATGAAGAAACAACCTGGTTTGGCATGATACATGAAGGTAATATAAAAGGCAAACTCTAATACTGATTTTCTAATTACAATTACTTTGACAACGCAATATTATATGACATCATAAAAACATTCAACAGGTTTTTTTTTTTATTCTGCCTTTGTTACTTTTATAAAGCACTCAAGGGAGCAAACATATCTAAACTCTTTCCTCCTCCTATTTTCCCCACAACAACCCTGTGAGTAAGGGACTAATCCAAAGTCACCTAGCTAGCTTTCATGTCTAAAGTGGGATTAGAACTTAATTTCTAGTTTTTGCCTGGTGCCTTAACCACCAATTCTAAACTAATGCATATTCATGGTGTCAAGAATATAAGATAAAACACAGTGACATCAATTCACATATTCATTAGCCACAATCTCATAAAAATTATGCTGAGTTGCTATGCATAAGCAAAGCAGTTACAATACCTTTTTTTTTATTGAAAGAGTTTTTACCAAAAAAAAGCTCCCCCCCTCCAAAAAAACCCCTCCCCCCTCCCCCCTGGAACAAACACAAGGTATAGTTAAAAATAAAACAAGCATATGCTAAAAATTTTCCCTCCTAACTCAGTTATACTCCTGCATTTCTCATCAAATCCTAACCTCCCCCAATACAATCAAAAATAATACATCCTAATCATTCAAAGGCAGTCTGATATCTCTTAGTCTGATATCTGTTTTGGATATAGTCAATCCATTTTTTCCATTCATTTAAGTATCTTTCTTGCGTATTGCTTGAAAATATCTTAATTTTCTTTACCCTAGAAAGCAAATCATTAGAAGTTAATATAAAATCAATACATGAAAAAGATTGATGCCTATCAGAGAAAAAAGTATAGTCTCTTTCCTCCAAGTTCCGCAATCTCCATACATCTCTCAATTCAAAATCTTCTATCTTCTCAAAAAAGGATTTAGGGAGCTTTGCATGTGCAGGTATCTTTTTAGAAGAAATTCTCTTGTCCATTCGTGTATCAATTACTCCATTCCAATCTCCTAATATAATATACGATCTATAATCCCATAGAATCAATTTATCATACAACATTCTGTAGTATTTTTCTTGTTGCTGATTAGGTGCAGATATACCCAGCAGAAGAATCTTTTTTGTTTCTAATGTAATTTCAATAGCAATATATCTTCCATGAATATCTGCCTCTATTAACTTGGCTGGTATATCTTTTTTGAAATATACCACTATGCCATTTTTCTTATCCAAAGCTGAAGCAACAAAATGTTTACCTAATTTTGAATTTATTAAGTATTTTTGATCTGATAATTTAATATGTTTCTCTTGTAAACAAATCACATCATTTTTAAATTGTTTCAGATAATGAAATATTTTTCTTCTTTTCTGAGCTGAATTCAAACCATTGACATTCCAGGTCAGAATTTTATTTGCCATTTCTGGCCTCCTGAAGCTTTTGAACAATCAGCTGAAGATCCTCCTCCTGTATCTTCAGCCTTGCTCCTCCCACCGCTTCTGTAGCAGAATCCTGACCTTTGCTTTGAATTTGTTGCTCCTTTTCTTTACGCTTGAGGGCTCCCCTCGTCACTCTTTGTTCTTGTGGCTGTTCCTCAGATGATAACATCACTGGGGTCACCTCAGCTTCCACACTCATTTGACTCTCTTGAATTCTTTTTTCTATTACTTCTATTTCGACTTCCGGTTTGGCTCCGCTGTGTTAATGGCGGCAATTTCAGTCCGCCCGTTCTTTGTGATTCTGTGAGAGCTGTTTAGACAGTGCTAATCTTCTGTCAACAGCTCGTAAATCTCTGCCTCGGGCAAAGAGGGGGAGATGAGCATTTGAACTGAAGTTTGAGCCCCCAAGAAAAGCCCCAGAATGATTTCTGGTGGTTTGATGGGAAACGCTCCTTCGATAGTTCAAAAAAAGCTCCAGAGTCCAGAACGCCTCTGCAAAAGCAGAGCAAAACGCAGCGTCCATCTCCGTGACTGAAGAGGATTAATGATAAATTTTCAACACGGAAGAATCGAAAGCAGGAAGGCTGGCATTTGCTTGTAAGATGATTTTAACTCCCTGACAGAGAAGTTATTTGAAGAGTGGAGATGAAGAAAGATGGCGTTTTGTTTTTTGAAAGTGAAAGCTAAGGAAATGCTGATTACAATTGCTGGTGTGGAACCTCTAAGAAGAAAATAACAAGATTTTTTTTTTCTAAATGGAATTCTTTTTTAAAAAAAAAAATCTATTTCTTTTTTTATTATCTTTTTTTTACAGTGTTTAAGAAGAAAAATTTATTGGGGTTTTTTTTTTCTTCTTCTTCTTCTTGATATTACTTAGTTTAAAAATGGCTTTTAAGCAAAGAGATTTAACCACTTCTAAATTATTGGAAATATCTTCACTTCAGGTACGGAAATTGAAAGAAGATATTAAAGACAGTCTAAGGAATTTTTTACAGGAGCTTATGGAGGCTCATCTTTCAGAAATAGATCAAAAATTTAATGAAATGGAGAAAGAAATACTGGATTTTAAAGATTTGGTGGAAGAGCAGAGTAAGGAGATGAAAAAATTAAAGGAATCAATTACTCCATTATTGTTATCTAGTACACAGACAGAAGAAAGACTGAATGAATTTAACCAAATTAATTTAGATTTGCAAAGGAAAATAGATGAAGTTCAAATTAATTTGAATTTAGAAAATAAAATAGATGATATTCAGGTTAAGGCTGATAAGGCAGAGGAAGAAAGGGTTATATTACAATATAAATTAATGGAATATGCTATAAGGGTAAGGGGTTTAAGAGAATTTAAAGAGGAAAATTTGAAAGAGATTTTTATTCAGGCCTTTGCTCAGATAGAGGGAATGGAACCAGAAGATTTTGAAGTTAATATTGAAAAAATTTATCGTGTTAATTCCTGGTGGGCAAGGCAGAAGTGTTTACCGAGAGATGTGGTTATTTATTTTACAAATAAGAGGATTAGGTATGGAATTTTGCAAGCATTTTATAAAAATAAATTTCAAATATTAGGACAAGATATAATAATGATGAAGGAAATTCCTCCTAAAATGTTAAGAAAGAGAAAAGAATTTGCCTTTCTGGTGGATGAGCTTAAGAAACATCAGATATATTTTAGATGGGAGGTTCCAGCAGGTTTAACACTGAATTATAAAGGAAAAAAGTATTTTCTCAATACAATTTGTAAAGCACGAGATTTTTATACTAATGTATTAAAGATTGGGAATTCTTTGTTAACAGATGTTAAGTTGAATGGTGAATAGATGGTTGAAAATGTGTAAGATAGAAGAAGGGGAGGGAGAATGTTTAACTTTATTAAATATGATTATGGTTAATTTTTGTAAATGACTTATTGTGGATATAAATGTGTAATTTTAGGGGTACTATATGATATATTAAAGGTATAAAGGAATAGGAAGATGGAATATTGTTTAATTTTGGAGGATAGATAGTAAAATTTAGGAACTTGGATTAAATATTATATTTAAGAGATGGATGTAATGTTAATTAGAATGTAATTGTTATAATAGATATATTGTGGATGATATAGGTGTAATTTTAACAATGTTATTTGACATAAGTAAGGTAAAGTGAAGATTTTAATTATTACAATTGACACTTTGGATATTTGTAATATTATTTGTTGTATATATAAATGTTAAAGATGTGAAAAGATGGACTATTGCTTACCCCTGAAGGTTGGACAGAAAAATTAAAGAAACTAAGTCGGAAATATGAACTATTTTTGAGAGATTGCTAAGGGAAGAAAGACATTTTAGAAGAAACCTTGGTGAATATTGGAAGATGGAACGTTGTTTTGATATTGATTGATGAAGGTTGGATATTAAAACTTCGTACTTTATTCAAGAATAAACACTAACTCAATTGGAAACTTTGGAGAATTTTAGGAGTGGAATGGTCTGATATATAATGGAGTGGAAGAAAAGTATCTTCTTTGTCTTTGGAAGGGGAGTGGAGGTTTTAAGGAACGACTATGGATTATGATTTGTGCTAGATTTTAATTTTTGTTGTTAGTTTTATACCCTGTACTCGGTTCTCGGAAGTCCTGGGGGTGGGGAGGAAGGAAGGGAGGGAGGGGGTAGAAAATGGATTGATAGTTAATGTACAAAGATGATTGAAGATGTATAATTAATGTAAGATCGGACCTGCCTGGTTACTACTTTAGAATGAAGGGAAAGAAGGAGTAGAAGAGAGAAGGAGGAAAGAGAAGAGGAGGAGGAGGAAAGGAAGGAAGGAAGAGGGGAAGAGGGAGAAGAAAGGAATAGGGAGGAAAGAGGAGAGGATGTAGATAAGAGAGGGGGAGGATGGTTATGGAAAGTAGAAGAAGGTAAAGAAGGAGAGTAAAAGGAAAAGGAAGGGGGTGGTGACCAGGCAGATCCGATTAATTGTATATGAGGGTACATTAAATATGTTATTGGATATGTTATTGGATAAGAATGTCAAAATAAAACTTTTTAAAACACAAAAAAAACACTTCTATTTCAACTTTCAACACAGTAGAAAGAAAATATTTGGCCTTAAGCACAGTATCAATATGATATCTTCTTCCTTGATAATACACTATCAAACCAACTGGAACTTCCCATCTAAATTGAATCTGGTACTTTTTAAGTTCTTGTGTAAAAAATATAAAGTCTTTCCTATCCCTTAACATCTTGGGAGGAATCTCTTTCAAAACCTTCAACTCCTGATCTCCTATTTTCAGCTTTTTCTGATATGCAACTTGCAAGATCTGATTTCTCATTATTCTTTTCACAAAGTAAACCACAATGTCTCTAGGGAGTTTCTTCTGCCTAGCAATCCAGGAATTAACTCTGTATATTTTATCCATTTGATAAGCAACCTCTTGTGGATCAAATTCAATAAATTCAGCCAAGGCTTCTGATATTTTTTTTTTAAATCTTCACCTTTTTCCTCCTGTAATCTCCTAATTCTCAGAGCTCCTTCCATCATCCTATACTGCATCACTACCACTTGATCTTCATTTTTGTCCAATTTTATTTGCATTCCTCCCATTTTATTTTCTAATTGCTTGTTTGACTGGGCAATTTCTTGCACCTCCTCCTCCAACCCCTCCAGTCTTTTTGCCAAACTTTGAAAAGCCATCAAAATATCTTCTCTTATTTTTTTATTATTCTCTTTTATTTCTTCTCTTATTTTCTCATTATTTTCCATCAACTCCTTAAACCTCTCTTCAAACATTTTCCCTTGCTCTTTAAGCATATCTTCCAAAGCTACTTCAGATCCCCTTCTGTTAGCAGTCTTAGGTGGTTTAGTAGCCATTTCAGTTTTTAAAGTTACAAAATTTAACTTTAAAACTTTTCTTTTTCCCTTTGACTATAGGAGAGCTCAATTGTTGCAATCCACAAATAACTTTGCTTAGTTACGCAGCCAGCTTCCACTTTCACTTCACTTCACTTTCACTTCCTCTCAGACGCCATTTTAAACAGTCAGTTAAGGCAAAAAAAAATTTTTTTTTTCACTTTTTAAAGGGTAGAAGTCAGGAAGTCAGAAATACTTGCAATCCAATAATTGTTCACTCGTGCTTGTTCCGTCTGCATATAGAAATCCACAAAGAAAATGAATTAAGCAGAGATGGACACTTTCTTCTTTTCCTGCTTCTGCAGGAGTGCGCTGAAGTTCGGAGCTCGGCGGGGTTCAGTGGGACTCAACCCTCCGGGGCTCTGCTTTACAAAGCCAAACCCCTGGGGAGATCTAACACTCTCCCGCCGCTCTATCCTTTCCCTTTCTCCCAGGGAGAGAAGTTGAAGCCGGCGAAGAGCTGATTTTTGCTGTTTCGCCGGCTTTTACGAGATTTCAGCACGGAGAGCCTTGATTAGGTGCCCGGCAAGGAAAGTGGCGCCATCGGAAGTCCAGCAGTTACAATAACTTGTAAAATATGTTTATGCATATAGTTAGAACTTTTGGTTTCATAAAATATTATTAAGTTATAATGATAAAAAATCCACTTATTGAGTGATTGTGATAACATTGATTCTTGTGTGGTTGTGGGCTAAATTTCTCGAAACGATATATATTTTACCTGGCTGAAGGCAAGAAAATTGTAAAAACCTACCAAAGAATATACTGATTTAATATATTCATATATAGTATAGTATACACAGGTGACCATTATGAAAAATACTATGCAAGGTACAAAATGTTACATAATTAAAATGTATACCTATATTCTTTTTTAAACTTTAACATCTTATAGATACTATTTAAATCTATTTGATGACTAACAGAGGTATATTTATTCTATCCATGTATTTATGGTTAAACATAAAGTATTGCTTAACTCTGTCCCTTCCCCTTTTCAAAGACAAAATTGTAATGCCACACAACACTTACTGCAATTTTGCCCTCAAAAAATGGAAATGAAAATGAATACAGGTAGTCCTAGACTTACAACTATTCATTTAGTGACTATCTGAAGTTACAACGGCATTGAAAAATGTATGACTGCGAGAGGCGTGGCCAGTGTCGCGACAAAATGGACACAAACCCCAAGAGCTCCGGGGTGAGTGCCGATAATCCCCACAAAATGGGGGTCTGCTTCAGACCATAGCTGCCCTGCAGGAGCAGCGAAGAATGAGGGAGCCGCTGGAGTGGACAGGGAAGTTGCAAATTCCCTATAGCTCCAGCTTTTTTCCCTCGACCCAGTGAGGAGGACCGCAACCATCACCAGCTGCTTGAAGTCGGGACGCCACAAGAACGGGTGAGAGAATAAAGCCAAAATATTGAATAAGGTATTGAAGCCGGATGAGTCAATACCAGTTCACAAAGAGGCACTTAAAGCAATTTTGCCAATAAGCATTTAAAGAAAAACTGAGAAACAGGAAATGAAAATGGAAGGAAATAATTAAAGATACCTAAAACCTGACAAAAGGTGGCTTGAAATCTATTTCTAGAGCCCGAATTGAATAGAAAAAACAGATAAAATATCATTTCCATTTAAAATTGATTTTGGAGAATTTTGGAAGCTTTTATTGATTATTTAAAAATTTATAACCATGAAGGAAAAAGAGTGGAACTAACTAGGACAATAAAAAATGTACCTAATTACTTAGGCAATTTTGTTCTTTAAAAAAATTATAAACAATATAGTAATTTATTTAGCCACTGCAGGATATAGCAATGTGTCACCTCCAGTTTAATTCAAATAGACTAAAGTGAGTTAATGATTGAATGAGAAGGCCCTGGGAAAATCTCAAGGTTAGAGGTAAGACTGGGAAGTTGAAAAAAAATCTGTTAAGAGGCAATAGTAAGCCACTTATGTTTTATTGTCAAATAATGCTAATAGACATCTTTGTATAGTCACAAGGAATTGAGCTTGACTCAAAGGAGTCTTTAGTTTTATATGTATTAATTAATTATTAATATAACAACAGAGTTGGAAGGGACCTTGGAGGCCTTCTAGTCCAACCCCCTGCCCAGGCAGGAAATCCTAGACCATCTCAGTCAGATGGTTATCCAACATTTTCTTAAAAATTTCCAGTGTTGGAGCATTCACAACTTCTGCAGGCAAGTCGTTCCACTTATTAATTGTTCTAACTGTCAGGAAATTTCTCTTTAGTTCTAAATTGCTTCTTTCCTTGATCAGTTTCCACCCATTGCTTCTTGTTCTACCCTCAGGTGCTTTGGAGAACAGCCCGACTCCCTCTTCTTTGTGGCAACCCCTGAGATATTGGAACACTGCTATCATGTCTCCCCTAGTCCTTCTTTTTATTAAACTAGACATACCGAGTTCCTGCAACCGTTCTTCATATGTTTTAGCCTCCAATCCCCTAATCATCTTTGTTGCTCTTCTCTGCACTCTTTCTAGAGTCTCAGTATCTTTTTTACATCGCGGCGACCAAATCTGAATGCAGTATTCCAAGTGTAATCAAGGCATTATAAAGTGGCACTAACACTTCACGTGATCTTGATTCTATCCCTCTGTTTATGCAGCCCAGAACTGTGTTGGCTTTTTTGGCAGCTGCTGCACACTGCTGGCTCATATCTAAATGGTTATCCACTAGGACTCCAAGATCCCTCTCACAGGTACTACTATTGAACAAGGTACCACATATACGGTACCTGTGCATTTTGTTGTTGTTTTTTTGCCTAAATATAGAACCTTACTTTTTTCACTGTTGAATTTCATTTTGTTAGATAGCGTCCAATGTTCAAGTCTGTCAAGATCTTTCTGTAACTTGAGCCTATCTTCTGGAGTGTTGGCTATTCCTGCCAGCTTGGTGTCATCTGCAAATTTGATGAGTTCACCATCTATCCCCTCATCCAAGTCATTAATATTAACCTATTACCAATTGTACAAGTTATGTAATCTTAGCAAGAATTATTTACCAAAATTCAAGAAAATGTCATGTAAAAGCCTTACACACTGTAAGCCGCCCTGAGTCTTCGGAGAAGGGCGGGATATAAATGTAAATAATAATAATAATAATAATAATAATAATAATAATAATAATAATAATAATAATAATAATAATAATAATAATAATAATAATAATAATAATAAAAAAATGGTGCTTGCTTCAAGAAATAAAAAGTGCACTTCATGGGAGAAAAGATGTTCTCCCCTCAAATGTATTATTTCAGATATAATCAAACTATGCAGCTTGTCAATTAATTTTTAATGAATCAATTTTTAACATAATGTTTAATTAGGTGACATGCTAATATTTTTATTTGTATTTACTTTTTATTTCTAAATTGATAAAATAATTTTTTAGCTATACAAACTTACCGAGCCATTTCCTCATCAATGGAATTTTCCAGTACTTCTTGAGACACCGAACGATCAAGTTTGCATATTGGAATGATCTTTATTTCATTGTATAATACTTGAGGCTCCTGAAAATTAATATATTTATAAGGAAGTAGAAAATTACTTATATTTACATATATTTATGCATATCTCTTCTTACAAAGACTTTGAAATTTGAATATATTTAAAATAAAGTTATATATATTCCCTTGTAATTAAAAATACAATATCAAAGACAGCTTAATTTTTAAAATTCTGGTTTTTAACTATTTGTAGGACAATTATATTCTAGTTTGTTAATGAATCTTCTAATAAATATTTACAGATTAAAAAACTGCATATTAACTGGGAAGACATTTTAAAGTACTAAGTTTATCTCACAACTTGTTTATGATTACTGTTTTTATTGTTTCTTTAAGAATTGACTAAAATAATAAGCAATACAAAAGCAAAATATTTCTGATGGCGAGGACCAAGCATCATTTTGCTATTAAGTAACATTTTTCTTTTACACAAAAATTAATAAGTTTTTAAGAAGCTGTTTGTTACCATAGGTATGTACTACTTAAAGATCAGAATTTTTTGAGAGATATTTTATTTTGTGAACATTTAATCTGCAAACCCTCCTCTTCCTTATATTTTTTCAAGTTTCTTTTCATAAGTATTGTTTTCTGGAAAGACTTTGGATCAAGACCTGGCACAAATCTTATTGTAACTAATTCATTATTAGATAATTCTACTAATTCTACTTATTTACTGTTTCTTCCACCTGCACTTTCTTCTGTACAAATAGTCCTCAATTTTGATCGTAATTGAGCCCAGAATTAGGATCATAAATTTTTGCCATCATAAATCGAAGCCCCTACATGACCAGAAGTAATTTTCCAGCCTTTTCATTGCAGTGCTCACATGACTATGAGATCCTGCTATGGTTGTAATACAGTAGCTGGATGCCAAGTGCCTGAATTTTAATCCCATGACCACAGAAATGCTGCCACCATTGTAAGTATGAGGACAGTTGTAAATGTACTTTTTTAGTGCTGTCCTAATCTTGAATGATTATTAAATAAGCAATAAGTTGGTAAGCAAAGAATATCTGTAATTTTGACTTACTCAATACTTGCACCCTTTTGATTCTAGTGTTTTTCACTACGAAAAGTTGTGGCATTTTTTTTAATTTTGTCACAACAGTATACGTAAACATTGATATAAAACAACAACACATCATAAAAAACATATATATAAGCAAAAGTATGCAACAACTATATTAATTTGATATAATGAAAGGGAACAATAGGACAGGAATGATAGGCACTTTTGTGCTCTTATGCACGCCCCTTATAGTCCTCTTAGGAATGGGGTGAGGTTAATAGTAGACAGTTTTTGGTTGAAGTTTTTGGGATTTTGAGAAGAGATTACAGAGTCAGGTAGTGAGTTCCAAGCGTTAACAACTCTGTTACAGAAGTCATATTTTCTGCAATCAAGGTTGAAGCAGTTAACATTAAGTTTGAATCTATTGTTTGCTCTTGTATTATTGCGATTGAAGCTGAAGTAGTCTTTATAGGAAGGATATTGCAATAGATGATTCTGTATGTTAAACACAGGTCTTGTTGGAGTCGGCGGTGTTCTAAGTTTTCTAATCCCAGGATTTCAAGTCTGGTGGTATAAGGTATTTTGTTGTTTTCAGAGGAGTGGAGAACTCTTCTTGTAAAATATTTCTGGACGCATTCAATTGTATTAATGTCAGAGATGTAGTATGGGTTCCAGACAGGTGAGCTGTATTCAAGAATAGGTCTAGCAAATGTTTTGTACGCTCTGGTTAGTAGTGTAGAGTTTTTGGAAAAGAAGCTGCGTAAAATTAGGTTTACAACCCTTAGAGCCGTTTTTGCTATGTAGTTGCAGTGGGCTTTGGCATTTAGGTCATTTGATATGAAAACTCCAAGATCTTTGACAGGGTGGGGGTTATCTGTAAGGTAATGTCCATCAAGCTTGTACTTATTGTTAGGGTTCTTTTTCCCAATATGTAAGACTGACCATTTGCTGATTGAGATTTGGAGTTGCTAAGTTTTAGACCAATTTGATACAAAGTCAAGGTCTTTTTGAAGGGTAGAAGTATTGTTGGTGGTGTTAAATAGTTTGACATCATCAGCAAAGAGAACACAATAACTTCAGATAAGGTCACAGAGATCATTTATGTATAGTATGAAGAGCGTTGGTCCAAGAATGCTGCCTTGGGGAACACCACTTTTGACAGGAACAGGATTTGATAGAGTGTTGCCAATTTTGACCACTTGTTGTCTGTTTGACAGGAAGGCATTTATCCAATTGTGAAGAGGTCCTGAAATGCCGTAGGATTTTAGTTTTAGGAGAAGTTTATCATGTACTACTGAGTCAAAAGCTTTGCAGAAGTCTATGTAGATTGCATCTATTGCTTTCCCTTGATCAAGGTTAATAGTCCATATGTTTTTGCAGTGGAGAAGTTGTAAGTTAGATGATAATTTTTTTCTGAAACCAAATTGTTTATTAGAGAGTAGGTTGTTTGTTTCTAGGTGGAGGGTAATGGATTGGTTGATGATAGATTCCATTATTTTGCATGTGACACAACATAGAGAGATTGGTCTGTAATTTTCAACTAGGCTGGGATCCCCTTTTTTGAAGATAGGGATGACTGTGGCTAGAATTAATTAGAGTAGCTAAATGTGAATAAGGCTGTTGATTCATGGTGGCTAAGTCTTCATAACAGAGACATTTATTTCTTAATACAGTTGCTTGGAAGTGGATAAATGGAAATCCATGGGAATAGAATGTTGGATTAAATAACCCGATTCAGTAGAGTTCTTACGTTACATTTTTTTCTATTCAGGCTTGAATCAAACATATAAATGGATTAATTTAAAACTTGAAACTATTGACTTCCGCTTGGCCCCACCTTTCTCGCCGGGTGCTAATTTATGGCACTCCGCACTGGATAAGGTAAAAGCCGGTGAAAACAGCAACGAACAGCTGTTCCTGGCTTCAATTTCCCTCTCTGGTTGAAAGAGAGAAAAAGAGCAGGGGGGAGAGTGGTAGATTCCCCTAGGGGCTTTGTTTTTGTTATGCAAAGTCCCGAAAGGTCGAATCCCATTGAATCCTCCTTTAATCTCCAGTATTCAGCGCGCTCCTGCAAAAGCAGGAAAAGAGGAAGGTGTCCACTTCTGCTAACAATTGATTTCTTTTTGTGGATTTCTATAAGCAGACAGAAGAAGCATGAGTGAACAATTATTGGTTTGCAAGTATTTTTGATTTCCTGACTTCCACCTTCTTTAAAAAGAGAAATTTTTTTCCCCTTCCTTTAACTGTTTAAAATGGCGTTCGAGAGCAACTGAAAGTAGAGCGATAAAGGAAAGGGAAAGGAAAGGAGCCTTGCTGCGAAATCGAAACTGAATGGAGATTTTATCTTATTGTGTTGGACTGTGGATTGTTGGATTATATTACGGTGTTTAAGTATTTCATAAGGAGATTTTCAGCAAGAACTTTGCCATGAAAGTTCTTTCAGAAGAATGGATTCGTGACTTTATACAGGATTACACAGAAAGAATGTATTTAATTATTCAAAAATACGAATTGATAAAAAATGGGGACATTTTGGATGAGAGCTTGGAGGAAATTAACCAGTGTAATCAGGACTTGGAAAATGGAATGGAGGAGATACAAACAAAAGTGGATAAATATGAAGATATGATCGTGAATAAACAAGTTGATGTAAAGAAGTTTCCTTTAAATAGTTTGGATGAAATGTCTGAATTTGTGCTACAGGAGGCTGTCTCCCGAACCAAAAAAACTCACAGGGTTAATGCTTTTCAAGAGTTCTCTTTTTGGACTGATGGAATATACGGCAGTAATTTGTGGATTCTTGAACATAAGGAACTACTAGGAAATATTGTGACTGACTTTTCAAAAGGAGTAATGAAGGAAAGACAGAGATTAATGCATCAAAAAAAAATGGCAAAAGACAAAAGTATTATCCTTGAAACAAGGTTGTTTTGAAATATTAACAGACAAAAATATTAGTGTCCCTGAAAGACAATATGTGAGGAAGATCTGGAAGAAATGGGTTGATTATATGTTTTATATCTATCATAAAAGACTAGATATTTGGATTTATACTGGATTTTGACGAGGAAGGACTAAAGTTGAATAGATATTGTAATTTTCTGTATTGAAATTTTATAATGTGTTGTACTGAATTTTAAATAGAATATTCTTGAAAGATCTTATGTAAGAAAGACCTGGGGGAAAAATTATATGGTTATAGAAGCTATAAGGGAGATATTCTCTGAATTGGATTGGATTTTTATGCTTTAGCTGGTTTTAAATACTTTAGGATTAATTTGTTCAATTGATTTATATATTTTATTACTCTTAATTGTTAATTTTTTGAAGGATTTTGGTTATGTTAGGAGGAAGTCAGAGCTAGAGAGGGAAAATTGGTATGGGAAAATTTTCTTAGCATATGTTTGTTTTATTTTTAACTATACCTTGTGCTTCTTCCAGGAAGTCAGGGGGGAGGGGGGAGGGGATTAGTGAAGGGAGGGGGGTTGGGGGGAAAGGGGGGGGAATTTTTTTTTGTAAAACATTTTGAATAAAAAAACAAAAACAAAAACTTGAAACTATTTACTTACCAAAGCTATTTGAACATCTCCACCAGTAGCATAGACATCTTTATCATGATCTCCATATAGATAAAAATGTTGAATTCTGCCATGAAGTACTGGATTTCTTTTAACTGATCTCACCTAACATATAAACAGCATTTATTTTTTTACATAAAGATTTAATTTAATCCTAAAAATAATTTCTATGTTGTTATAATTTGTAAAAATATCTAACGTTTTGTCATAAATGTAAATAATGAATAAAAAGTTTCATCATTATACTTCTGTTTATTGTAGCTTTTCAGAAATAATTTTTGACAAAAATATTTTCTAATGCAGTTCATAAAGTCTCTTGTGCAATAATAAAAAGCAGAGTTTGCTAGGGAACAACTAGCTTCTATAATAGGGAGTTATAAGTTATAATTAACTCCTCTGTTTATTCTTTTGTAATGGTTAGAAAGGTGATTGCTTCTAAAAAAAATCAATTTAAAATTATCTTGGGATTTTCTTTCCAGGACTTAAAAATTTGTGAATAATTTTTTAAAAAGTTTTTTAAAGTTTTCTGCACATATATGACTAAGAACATCTGTTCTCCACACAAATCCTAAAATCAAATAAAAAGAACTCAGTTAAATAAATGAAACTGAAACAAAAGTTTTGGTTTTAGTAGAGTTTTCAATAATATTTTAATCTGTGTAGTTTTTAAAAAAACATTTTAATTATTTTTTTACTTGTTTTATAACTTGTAAGCTACCCAGAGCTACCTTGCAGGGGACATGTGCAGCATAAAAAAATAATAAACAAATAAAATGAATTAAAAATATTACAATTAAATTGCTAAGAATAGGGCCAATCTCCAGCATTTTTTTAGAAGTCTTCCAAGGTCCCCATTGAAAATTTCCAAACTAAATATGGCAGAAATAGCTACATCTCAGTTGTCTGATATGCAGTTATCTTGCAAGGATAGCTACTGGGAAACATGCTGGGGAACAAGGTAAAAAGCCAGGCAAGTATAAGCAGTGACCTCATTATCATGCCTTCAATAAACAGTTTACACCCACCATTAAAGCCAATTTATGAATATAAAAATCTTGTAATGGCAATTTTTTTTTAAAAAAAAAGCATCAATGACATGCTCTCAAAAATCTTACTATGTCCATTAGCTGAAAAAGGAAGCTAAACCTTAAATATTATTTCCTTGCATGTAGCAAACTTTATCAATTTAAGAAATAATTTAACTAACTTATTTAATCAACAAAGAAAATATAATTCACAGCCCATCAAATATACATTATGTAATTTTCTCAAAATGCCTTTTCAAAAGTAATTAACTTACCAACTGCCCAGCTTTATATATTTTTCCATCCCATTCAATTGCCAAATATGTAGCCCAAGGTCCCAGTTTTCCTTTAGCAGCACGATCAGTACGTCTGTGTATTTTTTCAAACTCAGTAAATCTGATTTGTTTATCATGCTTTTCATGGCAATCCTTGAGCCATGATGCAAATTCTCCAATTTTCATTCTGTGTTCCTGTGGAAAGTTGCATATATATTATTACATGTATAATCTTTTCAATTATTGAATCATTATTGTTGAACAAACCTTACTTATCTTGCATTATTCAGATTTACAGTTTAAATATAATTGGTTAATAATTTATACCTTTCCCAATGTATATCTTAAAAACTATAATTAAAAATTATAATTCTAATTCTATTTTTCAAACTCAGTAAATTTGATTTGTTTATCATGCTTTTCATGGCAATCCTTGAGCCATAATGCAAATTCTCCAATTTTCATTCTGTGTTCCTGTGGAAAGTTGCATATATATTATAACATGTATAATCTTTTCAATTATTGAATCATTATTGTTAAACAAACCTTACTTATCTTGCATTATTCAGATTTACAGCTTAAATATAATTGGTTAATAATTTATACCTTTCCCAATGTATATCTTAAAAACTATAATTAAAAATTATAATTCTAATTCTATTTTTCAAACTCAGTAAATTTGATTTGTTTATCATGCTTTTCATGGCAATCCTTGAGCCATAATGCAAATTCTCCAATTTTCATTCTGTGTTCCTGTGGAAAGTTGCATATATATTATAACATGTATAATCTTTTCAATTATTGAATCATTATTGTTAAACAAACCTTACTTATCTTGCATTATTCAGATTTACAGCTTAAATATAATTGGTTAATAATTTATACCTTTCCCAATGTATATCTTAAAAACTATAATTAAAAATTATAATTCTAATTCTATTTTTCAAAGGTGCTCAGGACAATAAAGTTAAAGAGGCAGTTACATGTTCATTGTGTCTGATTAGGAATTTTGATTTATATTTCCTTGTATCCATACATATGGTAATTTCTTTAGTGACCATTGAGTTACAACGGCACTGAAAAAAGTGACTTGTGACTGTTTTTCACACTTCACTGTTGCAGCATCCCATGGTCACATGATGCTTGGCAACTTATATTTATGATGGTTGCAGTGTCCCAGGGACTTGTGATCATCTTTTGCAATCTTCTGACAAGCAAAGTCAGTGGGGAAGTCAGATTCATTTTACAACCATGATACTAACTCACTAACTGCAGTGATTCACTTAACAAGTGTGGCAAGAAATGTCATAAAATGGGGCAAAATTCACTTAATAACTGTCCTGCATAGTAACAGAAATTTGGGGTTCAATTGTGGTGGTAAGTCAAGAATTACCTGCACTTAGTATTCCAGGGTTCAGAAATCATTATAACCCTCTTTTTGTTACACTCAACTCTTTTATAAATTCATTCATTCATTCATTCATTCATTCATTCATTCATTCATTCATTCATTTATTTATTTATTTACCGCCCTTCTCCCGAAGGACTCAGGGCGGTTTACAGCCTTTTTAAAAACACAAATAGTACATAATATAAATAACAATTTAAAACAAATTTAAAACAAAATATTTAATAGGCCTAATTTAACTAAAACGGTCATAGACCGACGTAAAAACCCTTAAAATTTAAAATTTTAATTAAAATGCACTCAGGCTTGTCCCGCACGATTAAATAGTAAGTATAATACATATTTATAAAACATTGCTGGATAAGCATTCATCACTCAATATTCTTGAGCAGTAGCTTTAATGTGATCCAATAATAATTTATTGCCTTAATAATTTTTTTCTGATGTGATATTCACAGCAAAGTCAGGAAATTAGCTAAAGATAACTTTTTAAATTTCACAATGCCATTAATGAAATATCTTTTGAGTTTTGTGGCAAGAATAAGGATAAGTTGATGTATCACTTCCATGTAGTTTTAAGAATGCTAGGGACCAGCAAAAGCTACTTTATCATGGTCCCCTCAAATCTCAGGCTGTCCTGAAACAGCAATAGATTGTATTTTCTTACTATATAAAAGCACAAACCACAATAAAATTTACTATATGTAATTATTTTCTAAAGGCAAACAGTATTAGCAAACAAACAAATTCAATATTACCTGTCCATTAATAATTCTTTTAAAAAATGTAGTTTTATCTTTTAACTTTGATTCCAACTCCACGAAAGTCAGTTTGTTTGTGGTGACTTCAAACTTGTCATTTGTAAATAATACACCAGATATTCGGTTGTAACATTCAATTGGAATTTTCCCTCTCTTTTTGGGAAGAGTACACCACTCAAAACTTGGGAGGAAAGATAACATTTAGAAACATAAAACGAAAAAATATGTATGTATATGTATAAACTTTAGAACGAATTCAGTCTTACTCTGCTATAGTTGTATATGGGATTAATCTTCCATTCCAAAAACATTCAAAAATAGCTTTTTCCCCTCTGGCTCTTTTTTCTCTTATATTACATTCCTCTTCTTCATCATCTTCTTCTTCATCATCATCTTTCAATCATAAATTTAAAAGTTATTTTCATTTCACTATATGTAGATATGCAAAACAGAATAGTTTTCCAAATTATAGAAAAGAAGTGCAAACCAGATGCCCACTTGAATTTTTTCTTTAAAAATTGCTGATGAAATTAATTTCTAATACAATCAAATGAGAAGTTTATGTATAAGGAGAGTATTGTATAACTCTGCTTGGTTCCTATAATTAAACTGTATATATTAGCCAACGTTTTGCTTGAAAAAGTTGGCTACTGTTGCTTTAGAGGCCAATGTATTATCAAGCGTGTACTATACATCCACCAATAGTTGTGGCTGGCTGGTAAAAACTGTTAGCCTTGCAAGGTCTAGACAAGAAGCACAATCAGATGAACTAAGCTTTCTTTATTATAAAGTTACATGAACAGAATCTTGGCAGATTGAAATTATTTCTCTCCTTGTTTCTTTTTAGTCTCTGGAAAATGTGAATGATTCCTTCTGAAACGCTTTGCCTGCACCTGTGAACTGAACTACTTTATCAGACCATTACCCTGGCTGCAGCTTTGCCTCCTCATTCTCACATGCCATCACCTTTACTATCAGTGGAGTCTTTTTTTCTTATTTTTCTTTAAAATTGCAATCTCTCTGGCCAAGAGATCTCTCTAAGAAGTTTGTTACTATCATCAAATTCTTTCTTGATCTGGAAATTTCTCCCCATCCCCTGCTTCTTCGTCTGCCTGCCCATTCCTTGTCTGGATTCTTAGACTGAAGGTATATTCATTTTATTTAAAGGACAGAAAAATATCTAGACATAACTAAACTGAGAATGGGTGAGCTAGCAGATGAATCACAATCCGTTCTGTAAAATTGGTTTGAAATGCAGCTTATTAATCAATGATTCCTGGAGAGTTACATAAATCATTTTAATTATCCTCAAAAAACCTTCAACTAAAAACCAACCTACTCCCTCAACTCCCTATGTATTTATTTATTAAATTTATTTACCATTCAACTTGCTGTCATGAGACTTTGGAAAGCTTACAATCTGACAAAACAATTAAAACTAACTTTAATTAATTAAATGATTAAAATAATAAGACAACTAATACATTAAACTAACAAAGAAATAGCTAAGATAGTGGCAGGTATGCAATAGAGTGGAGGTTACTGGATTATAGAAGTAAGGATGGCACAATATATATTTAATACAGCTCCAATATACTAAGAATTGGTATCTGGAAACCTAGTTGTCCTTCAATACAGGCATTTTACAATGTCCCCTAATGCTAAGTAGTATAATATTTAAAATCATGGGGACATGATCAAATTTATCATATTAGTATATGAATGATAAGTAGCATTTATCCCAAGCAATTAACTCACTTGAAGAAGAGATAGGATAGGTTTCTTTGTCATATAAGAAAGGATGGTAACGTATAATTCCTTCCACTATTCCATATACTCCAACACAAGCCTTGAACTCAAAGCTATCTGCTGCGGTATTTATATATAAAGTCTGCATATCATCCTGGATTTCTCTAAGATTCACAATCTGAGGTGTTTTCCCCTTTTCAAACAGTGAAACCTAAACAGATAATAAGTGTTAGTTTGTCTGTCTATGAATTTCTTGACAAAAAGTATTATGAATAATAAAAAGCAAGGAAAATTAAATTAAAAGCATCAATTTATTCTTTAAAATTTGAATTTTATAACCAATATTTCAAAGAACTGTTAGATAAATAATATAATTATGACATGTTATTAATGAACTGGATCCAAAAAAGGCACTTTTTAAAACACGAGAGTACTATAGGTAGTGCTCAACTTACAACTACAATTGGGACTGGAACTTCTATTATTAAGTGATATGGTCATTAAGAGAGTAACGCCCAATTTTATTATGTTTTTTGCCAGTTCCTAAGACAATCCAGCTTTTCCATTTACTTTGCTTGCTGAAAGCCCCCTGGAAAACATCATAAACTGTGATTACATGACCCCAGGACGTTGTAACTGTTTTAAATATCTGCTAGTTGCCAAGTGCCTGAATTTTGATCATGTGATCACAAGGATACTACAATGGTTGTTAAATGTGACAAGTGGTTGTTAAGTCACTTTTTTCAGTGCCATAACTTTGAGCAGTCATTAAATGAATTGGTCATAAATTGAGGACTTTATATACAATGTCTTCTAACTCTCTTTTCTATCATGTCCATATCATGTTCTATCATGTCTTCTAACATAGTTCATACTTTTTAAACTGCATTTATACGGCATCCATTAACCAAACTCTCAGATCTGGCTACAATAAAAAGAAATATATTCTAAACATTAATTATCCCACTCGGATCCTATATCAATGGAGAAATTTTGGACGGATATATTGGTGGCTAGACTATGGAGGAAGAGGATGAAAGTGCTCCATTCATTGCTTAAGGTTATATAGAACAAGTAAAACAAGTATGCTCATTGATTTACTTTCAATATCGAGAGATCCTACCTCAATAATCATATTATTGAAAATATTTTCTTCCATTGGCAAATTAATTACGTTTCCTTTTGGTCCATGGATATAGTAATGATATATGTGTCTGTAATCATAAAATTCATTAACCAAACTGTAAAATAAATAAGCACTGCAGGATTTTTTAATAGGCCACTGAATACTTTAAAGATATAAAACAAAATACAACTTGTATATAGAAGTCAGAAATATATAAATTCAAGGTTCCTGGCTGTTAATAAAAATATTCCCACCCCATAACATTTCAATTAAGTTGACTTTGTAAATATACAAATAGAATGAGACAATTGCCTTACACACTGTAAGCCGCCCTGAGTCTTCGGAGAAGGGCGGGATATAAATGTAAACAAAAAAAAAAATTAAAAGCAAACAAAAAAAGTAGAATAAAACTAAAACTTTTTGTCTATTATTTAATACTCTAAAAATACTATATACCAGTGGTGAAATCCAATTTTTTTTACTACCGGTTCTGTGGGTGTGGCTTGGTGAGTGTGACAGGGGAAGGATACTGAAAAATCTCCATTATCACCCCACTCCAGGGGAAGGATACTGCAAAATCCTCATTCCCTCCCCACTCTGGGGCTAGTCAGAGGTGGTATTTGCCAATTCTACTCAACATTTCCGCTATTGGTTTTCCAGAACCTGTCAGAACTTGCTGGATTTCACCCCTATTATATACTGTATAATGCAGTTTCTAGGTTTAGAAGTACAGGAGGAAAAGTTCTAAGTATGATAAGATATGATCAAATTACTTGAAAGCTTAGAGACATAAGGTACTTACTTTAACTGTCTTATGCAACTGTCAAAATTATTTTTCAGGTATTGTACATGGTCAGGGTACATTCCAGTAATGACAACAGCAGTAAAACTGTCTCTGTCTTTCTCTTCCAAAATAAGCTTGTGCAAAAATCGCTCATCAACCTTAACAATGTGGGAAGAATCAGATGGCTATTGGAATTAAAAAAAGATACATTAAATTAGACAAGTAATGATACGGATTAGCTTTTGCTCATTTTGAAATCATGAAAATAAAAGTTATGGTTTTGTTAAATATTTCCGTTTCCTAAATCCTAGCAGGTTGTAAATGTGAAAGGACTGTTTCAAAGGTGCATTAATTCAATTATTAAAATACTATTGTCTTACCTTTCTATTTCTTATATAGGTATTATACACAGGTTCTTTGTTTTTTTCTTTCTCTTCAAAATCTTCTTTTGAAAGGACAAGTTCGTGAACATCTTGAGAATTTGCAGGTTTGCTTATCATCTAATAATTTTTAAAAACAAAAACAAAAAATGAAGTTACATTGGAAGCAATGAACATTTACATCACCAAAACTGCACTGGATGAAGATTATATACTTTCTCAAATATAACACTAAATGGAAAATAAACCTGGCTTCATAATTCTATGAAATATAAAAACATAGCAAGGGAAAGACTTATTACCTCATACCAGCAACACAGTTCTCACACAAATACTGCAGATATGTTATTTCAGTACTGTAACTTGACACTGAAATCTTCTTTACCACCCCAAAAACAACCTGACAAACTTTGTCTTCTACCACAAACAATTGGCCCATTCCCCATGTATTCACAATCAGTTTCTTTGAAGAAGTAGGATTCTGGTCAGCCTATTATTAATCCAGGTTAATTAAGCAATATTAGACTTTACTTACTCTAACAGACTCTCCAACAAAAAACACAGCTTGTTTACCACCAACTCCAAAATATGATATATCACTGTTTAAGCTGCGAGGTTTGGGCTCCACTGTTTGAGGATGTACATATCCTGAATGATCACTGATACAAAAAATGAATAGAAGAAAAAAATAGAAACTGTTAATGGTACAGATACTAAATGAAATTAAAAACAATAATCAATAATACTTTGGAGTGATAAAAATAGTTATATATAAATTTTGTGAAATATCCTTTGATATCTACAATATAAAATACATATATCATATATTTATAGAAATGTTCAGGAACATCACAGCACTTTATGGAAAGTACAAATGAAGAAATAAATTTATTTTTTAGCCTAAGGATATACTTTGTTCATAGGGTTTGCCCAAAGTTGACAAAGGATATGGTTGATGATGTCACAACATAATCGGAGTCAGCTGACAAATTTAGACTTTGTGTTTTGGGGACAGTTTATTGGCAAAATGGTTGCTTTAACATTTTCATTTTGTCCTGTAACCTCTCATAGGAAAAAGTAACCAAATCTGATTTTGGTAGGGATAAAACTTAAACCACACATTTGCCCCTCAAAACTCTGCAACCTTTTCCCTGAAAAAAGTCTTGGCAAAAAATGTTGGTCCTTCTCACTGATGGAGCCCTTTGGATCATCAATAGAGTGCCAGGGAACCATATGCATCTTGCATGCACTGATTGCCCATCTATATCCTACAGCAGTGTTGGCGAACCTTTTCGGCACCAAGTGCCAAAACGGGAGTATGTGTGTGCCTGCAGGGGAGCGCCAGAAATGGGAAGAGCAGCTCCCTGAAGCGCACACGCCAAAAACCTGGACTTCTGGCTTCTGGCGTGCATGCGCGCGCAAAGACCAACTGACAGACGTACATGCACGTGCCGGAAACTGGAAGCTCAGTTTCCTGCCGCGCACATGCACGCCAGGGAGCTGCTCTTCCAGTTTCCTGTGCGTGCTAAGACCAGCTGGCCGGCAGGAACCCAGAAAAGCAACAGGCAACAGCTGGCGTGCCTGGATAGATGGCTCTGCATTCTACTTCCGGCACACATGCCATATGGCCGTCACGGTCCTACAGCATTTTACAAGATTGAAACAACGATGAGTATGAAAATATCTCTGTATTTGCAAGTTAGGAAATGTACAGAAATCAACGTGTAAATTGATTAAAAGTGTAAGATGAACTCTGAAATATCAAAATGTATTTGAACGTTCATTTGTATTTCTGAGTATTTAGCAATAACAGAAAGCACTGGATCACAGAAAAGAGTTAGTAGGCTTTGTTGTATTATATTGTGTCGAAGGAGTGGCAGAACCAGGGGCAGAGTTAAAAGGGGAAGCAACCTAGAATCCCTATGTACCCACAAGTGGACAAGGCCAACTCTCTCCCTTGAATTCTGTGCACCCTTATCTAATTCCTAGCAGGTGCTAACCATTACCTGAGAAGATACCCGCACATAGGTTGTATAACAATAAGTCAGTTTAATTGGATCATGCATAATATAATAAAAAACATATATATACAAATTAAGAAAACCATTAAGAACCATTAAGAACCATTGTGCAGGGCTTATGATCCAATTATAAAAATATGCTTCAGTGGAAATGAAAAACAGTAATATAATCTCAAGAAAAAATACAATTGCTTTAAAAGTTATAGACAAATGCTTATAGATCATTTTTGGAATTAAATTGCAAACATTGCACATGCTGCATTTTAGTATTGTTGCAGTGTATCACAACACTTATTTATAACTGTAACTTATGAGTTAGAAAATGCTCAATACTCAAATTGTTACAGTCCCTTTGGGGGCTCTGTTCATTCTGGCAAATCATTATATTAATCAATATGATCTGACAAAAGTAGTGGTACTTTTGCATCCTTAGTTCAAAATGTCCCAGGAATATTTTTTTCTTCACTTTTCTTTTCATATCATTACTGTTGGGAGTAATGATATGAAAATGACTGGGAAAAACAAAAAATGTATTTGAACGTTCATTTGTATTTCTGAGTATTTAGCAATAACAGAAAGCACTGGATCACAGAAAAGAGTTAGTAGGCTTTGTTGTATTATATTGTGTCGAAGGAGTGGCAGAACCAGGGGCAGAGTTAAAAGGGGAAGCAACCTAGAATCCCTATGTACCCACAAGTGGACAAGGCCAACTCTCTCCCTTGAATTCTGTGCACCCTTATCTAATTCCTAGCAGGTGCTAACCATTACCTGAGAAGATACCCGCACATAGGTTGTATAACAATAAGTCAGTTTAATTGGATCATGCATAATATAATAAAAATAAAACACCATGAAATACAAATTATCCACTATAATTAAAATATGGGGAGGAAGGATTTTATTATGCCTCAATAAAATATTTAGAGACTGCATCAATAGATATATTTACAATTGCCATAAGAAATGTTGTTCATTGACTCATATATAACATTACATACATTTTCACCTATAGTAAAAGTGTTGAAATAAGGAACATTTCTTGATCATTATCCCAAATTGCTAGACTGATTCAATGCATACATTTAATACTTAAACATAAATTGAGATTAGATTGTTCCAACCTTTCTACATTGTCTTGTTGTATAAACTTTGACAATCGATACACAGCCCAGTTGTTTAGTTGTTTAGAAGTCATGCCTCTTCCATTATCAATCACAGCAACAGCTGGTTTTCCTTGGGTATTATCAAATAACTGTTACAGAAAAAAGCAGGAGGATATGTAAATACAAGAATAAAATCTATCTATAAAATACTTTAAAAATTATTTGGTATCTTACCAGTTTTAATTGTATGTACCGAACTCCAGAATTTTGAGAAGTAGCTGATAAGGAGTTATCAATCAATTCTGCAAATACAAATGCTAAATAAAAAGAAAATTTTCTAAGAATTATCATTATGAAAACAAATTAAATTACATGCAAATGTTTACTCTGCTTCCAAAAGCAGCATATTAGAAATCTATGCTTTTATAACTGAAATCCAATAGTATATGTTGTGTTTATATATCCTCTCTCTTTCATATCTATGTATGTATGCATGTATGTATGTATGTATGTATGTATGCACCAAGACAAATTCCTTGTGTGTCCAATCACACTTGGCCAATAAAAAACATATATATACAAATTAAGAAAACCATTAAGAACCATTAAGAACCATTGTGCAGGGCTTATGATCCAATTATAAAAATATGCTTCAGTGGAAATGAAAAACAGTAATATAATCTCAAGAAAAAATACAATTGCTTTAAAAGTTATAGACAAATGCTTATAGATCATTTTTGGAATTAAATTGCAAACATTGCACATGCTGCATTTTAGTATTGTTGCAGTGTATCACAACACTTATTTATAACTGTAACTTATGAGTTAGAAAATGCTCAATACTCAAATTGTTACAGTCCCTTTGGGGGCTCTGTTCATTCTGGCAAATCATTATATTAATCAATATGATCTGACAAAAGTAGTGGTACTTTTGCATCCTTAGTTCAAAATGTCCCAGGAATATTTTTTTCTTCACTTTTCTTTTCATATCATTACTGTTGGGAGTAATGATATGAAAATGACTGGGAAAAACAAAAAAAATGTATTTCATTCAGCATACATAACAGAACTCTTATTTACAAACTTGTCATGCTCCATTCTTGTCTACTGTTCTGACTTAGGCTTCCTTAGAAAGCATGAAGCAAAGTCTTAATCTCGGTAAAACCTCTTTTATTAACACAACTGTAAATTCCATTCATTCACAGTCAACAAGGCTTTGGCAAACAGTCTTTCAGAGGAATGTTTATCAACCCCCACCTTATCTCACTAGGAACACTGCCAGAGAACCAATTTCCAAATGCAGAGCAAGGCCAAACTTGGCACTGAGTCTGTTAAGAGCCACAAACAGAACTTTCCAATCTTGAAATGAGATGAACTAATTGCTTCCTGCAAAAGCCCACATCCCGTTCGCTCCTCTTTTATGTCTTATGGGAGGGGCTGATCGTCTCCAAGGTGTGGTCTTACTCCCAAGTCTACCCTGCTTTCTTAATTGTTCTTGTCTTCTGGCAGCTCTGTGCATGCGCACAATGGGAATGGGCACCAGCTGTTCCACAGTTTTGCTGCTGTCTAACTCCCTTTCTGCCTCCGACTCAGAGCCCTCGTCCGAGCTTTCCTAGCCCCCAGGACTGGGCCAAGTTCCTCTCCAACCTCCACACTGTCTGACTCTGCTGCCAGCTCTGCTGGCCACCGGCGGGCCAGAACATCTACTGTTCTAGACAAAAGGTTTGAAATTAAATAATTTATTTAGTATTAGACACACAAAAATGTGAAATCAAAACTGCTAGTTCTTTCGCTGCTCTTGGCTTTCATATGCATTGAGTTCTTCCCAAGTACTTAGGACAGTGATGGCTAACCTTTTCCAGACCAAGTGCCTAAAGCGTGTGCATGTGTGAACCCACAAAATGTGTATGCCCCCACATACACCATGCACACAGCCCCGCGCAGCACCCCCACATTCCCATCCCAAACTCATAATTTCCTGATTGAAAATAGATGATAAATGACCTAGAAGTGAAACAGACCTGAAATAAATAAAACTGAATTTTAAAAAACCACAAACTGCAGGGTGTGTCAAGCTTAGTAACCCAATTGACAAGGATGGTCTAGCACAAAAGCTTAACTATAATGAGAATAGAAAGAACGAAATCTGCTCTTTCACGAAAAAGAAAAACAAAAGTTTCCATTCATTCTGCCATTTTTAAGGATAATATTTAAAACAACAGGACTTGATTAAACAATCAAAACACAATGCATTGACTTTCAGATATCATCATCCTCTTTTAACCACCCCATAATACAGGGGTGAAATCTAAAAATTTTCCCTACCGGTTCTGTGGGCGTGGCTTAATTGGTGGGCGTGGCTTGGTGGTCAAATGACTGGGTGGGCGTGGCCAATAACAATAAATAATAAAAATAATAAATAAGGTATACAAAACAATAAGCAGTACCAAAAACCAACTTTCACACTTTAAACACACACAACTCACTCACACACACACACACACACACACACACACACACACACAATGCCAGATACAGCTTTGTGAGATTTTGTGTGTTTGTTTAGTTGGAGTGAAACACTACAGAAACACACCAAATCTCAGAAAGCTGTACAAATATTTTATTTTATTATTTTTATTTATTTTTTTAGAACAGGGGTCTCCAACCTTAGTAACTTAGTTTGTGGACTTCAACCCCCAGAGTTCCTCATTCAGCAAAGCAGGAAGTCAAAGCAAGCTTTTTTTTTTCTTCAGTAGCTGAAGAAAGCATGGCATTGCCAGCCCGAAAAGAGCAGTAATTATAGGTAAGTGAGGAGGGGGAATTGGCTGGGCATGGGTGGGGGCTCTTGTAAGTGGGGGCTGTTATAAAGTGAGTTTAAAAGCCTGTGAGGATCAGGAAACTCCTCTGGGATCGCCAGAGGAGGCTTTTAAAACCTCGGGTTTTTTTCTTTTTTTCCTTTCCCTTCGGCTGAGGTTTTTTTTAAAAAAACTCTTAAAGGGTTTTGATGATCTCTGCTCAGCCCCGCGATCATCAGAGGTTTTTTTTTTTTTTACTTTTAAAGGCATATTTCGGCTGAAGAAAAACTTTTAAAAGTAAAAAAAAAACCTCTGCTGATGGTGAGGCTCAGCAGAGGCAGGAGGGGCAGGGCCAGGGATTTTTGCTACCGGTCCTCCGAACCAGCAGCTGCCATCGCTACCTAACCGGGCGAGCCGGTGAGAACCGGGAGCATTTCACCCCTGCCATAATACCTTGTGGGGTAGAGTCTGGGCAACTGAATGGAGCTAGCAGAGTGTTTACAGGAAGGATGTCCTTCCTGTCGCCAATACGGAATTTTGTTCAGCAGATATCAGTATATTCTCATTGTGCCCAGAGAGAGAAATATCTGCCTCTATCTAGGATCACAGCCTCCTGATTGTGAGGCGAGAGCTCCATCTCCAGGCCACCAGACCATTCATTGACTTCTAGATATACTGTTAATATTTAAATACTTACGAAGAGGATTTTGCCTTCTGTCAGCATAGTATTCATACGTTCCACTTTTCAGAAGTGTGTTATAATGTGGCAAAAACTCAATGCACTCCTTTGTTGCTGAAGTGAGCAACTGATCAACTCTTTGTAGTAAGTAGAGAGTCATCTTGTTTTTAACAATTTGACCTACAAGATACAAATGAAACTTTAAATAAGGAAAATTTTATTATTAAAATGTACTAATTTCTTATAGGGACACGGTGGCTCAGGGGCTAGGATGTTGAGCTCGAAAGGTCGGCAGCTCAGCGGTTTGAATCCCTAGTGCTGCCGTATAACGGGGTGAGCTCCCGTTACTTGTCCCAGCTTCTGCCAACCTAGCAGTTTCGAAAGCACGTAAAAATGCAAGTAAAAAAAATAAGGACCACCTTTGGTGGGAAGGTAACAGCGTTCCGTGCGCCTTTGGCGTTGAGTCATGCCGGCCACATGACCACGGAGACGTCTTCGGACAGCGCTGGCTCTTTGGCTTTGAAACGGATATGAGCACTGCCCCCTAGAGTCAGCAACGACTAGCACGTATGTGCGAGGGGAACCTTTACCTTTACCTTTACTAATTTCTTAAAATGTGAATGCTTGTTTCCAATAGTGCTTTACAATCTGCTAGTTGCCAGGTCATTCCATGTCAAGTGGTCTGATTTCAGGAAAGTGCCCAGGTCAACCATCACGGATTTTAATGAAATTTGGTGTGAACATGCACACATGTCCCCAATGAACATTGGTAAAGTGTTATGTTTGCCGATGCAATACTTGCAAAGATATAGTCATATGTATGACCCCATATCGCAGCCTGTATCAAAAAAGGTTGCTAAATTGGGCACTCACTGAAGCACCATCTTGCTTATAAATGGAAATTCTGGTCTCAAATGTGGTCATAAGTCAAGGACTACCTGTACTCCTGTTCTTGGGAGAGAGCCCCCCAGCTGCTAGGCTGATCTCTGCAAATCACCTGCTACTTTGCAGGAGGATTGACCTTTCAATCTAAGCCAATGCTTATCACCCACTCTGATATTTTCTAATTCTATTCCTCTCATTAATAATAGAGTTTGCATAGCACAGTGGCTGTGACATTTGCTTACCATGTAAAAGGTTGCTGGTTCAAAACAAGGCAGATTTTTAATTATGTTGATAGTCCTTATTCCTGACCATTCATTCAGTGATTGTTCCAAGTTACAACATTGGAAAAACAGACTTATAATTAGTCTTTGAAGTTTTGGCTGTCACAGCATCCCCATAACTCATATGATGGTGATTTTGGTGAATGGCAACCAGTACACATTTACAGGAGTTGCAATGTCCCAAGTTAATGGGATTAACATTTGTGACCTTCAGATCAAGCATTCTCAATGGGGAAAAGCTGGCAGAAAGTCACAAGTCACAATCTCATGATGTCGTGCTTAACGAATAGCGGTGATTCGTTTAATAATTGCAGCTGGAACTGAGAAACTGATGCTATAAGTTAGGTATGGTCGTGTAATGTTTCACTTTATAACCACATAGCTGAGTGAAGGAGTTGACAGTTCCAGTTGTAGTCAGTAAGTGAGGGATATCTGTAATTCTTTTCTTGAGTAATTTCTGAAAGGTTTTTTTTTTTTAAAAAAGGTTCAAGGCTTTATAGTAAACTGTTTTATTTAATTTTTGTTATCCCTTCAAGATAGGCGACGTCAGAAAACAGAGCAAGGATTTCAGGAATGCTACTCTATTCTTGAGTATAATCCAATTGTGAAAGCCTACCATAGTAACAGTTTGCCCTCTATTATTATTTTTGATAGAATTACTTTCGGTTTCTTTTCCCAAGACTGAAATGTTTTTTTAAAATTTTCTTTTAATAATGATTGCATTCTTTCATCAAGATTATCTTTATACTCTTCTACATTTAAAGAAAAAAAAACTCAGAGGAGAAAAATACCTTTTTATTTGGGTTTTAACTGGCAATTTTCCCTATGCTATTCTAGAATAACCAGCATAATTCTAATATGTCTTTAAAATAAAATTTACATTGAGCTTTGTGAATACATTCTTGTAAAATTATTTTTTGTCCACCAACTAAAATCATTTAAAGTACAATTTATAACCATTATTAATGATATTGGTCTACAATTTGTGGCATAAGTCAAAGCTTGTTTTTCTTAGGTATTAATGCCATATTTGCGTCGTCCAAGTCTCAGGCTGTAAAATCAATACTGATAAAATGCTTTTTGTATTGCCATATTATCCATTAATATAGTATCTTCCTCTTGAATAACTTTTCCTTTTCTAAATCATATGCTAATAATTTCCATAGTTTATTTGTAAATTCAAAGGAGGTATTTTTTGCTTTACATAATTCATTTTTATTTCCATTCTTTTACTGTTAACATCAACAATTGTTGTAAAAGATATTTACTTTCTTTGGGAATTTCTTTGTCATTTTTTTTTTTACTTCATTTTTGAGAATGACATTTTATAAAATATTCTCATAAAAGCTTTACTTGCATCCCAAATCTGTTAATGTTCTTACTGATATTATTTTTTAAAATTCTAATTTTCAATTCGCGTACCATTATTATGAATTTTTTTGAAGTCCTGATCATTTGATCCATATTCCTAGTGTTTTTAAATCCAGAACCAAAACAATCTTTAAAGAAAATGGCAGTTGTTGCAAGACAAACATTGGTGAAATATAGTAACAGAACTTTAATATTTAATTAATAGTACCTTAGTATAAAATTTATTTGTCACTATAAATACAGAATACTTACCAAAATTTTCACTTGTTATTTGTTTTCTTTCAGTCGTTGTAATAACAAAAGTTTCTTTGGGGGAAATATCAAATACCTATAAGTACAAGATAAATCTCTAGATTAATAGAGAGAATGGGATTCAGGTATTTTAAAACATTAAAGGTATCTTGTTGGAATCCTGATCCAAAAAAATTTCCCGCAAAGGCTTCCAGATTGTCAAAGAACTGAGAAAAGACTGTGTGCTTTCTCTTTATTTATTCAATCGATCTATATTCTGAATATATACTAAAAAAAACTGGATTACAAGATAAGCATGATTTTAAAAGTTGAGGAAGAAACATAAATAGTCATTGCTATGCTGATGATGCTACTCTAATAGTTATTACTATCACTAAGTAATATCCCCTGGGGATCAATAAAACTGAAAGTACCAGATTGGATAACTAACTATTGTGGAAAATTAGAGAAACAGTTTCCCCTCTCCAAAACAGGGAGCAGAAATTACATAGGACCCATACCAGAGGTGGTATTAAGCAGGTTCTGACCAGTTCTGGAGAACCGGTAGCGGAATTTTTGAGTAGTTCGGAAAACCAGTAAATACCACCTCTGACTGGCCCCATCCCCATCTATTCTCTGCAGATCAGTCCCAGCTGATCGAGAGGAAATGGGGATTTTGTAGTAACCTACCCCTGGAGTGGGGTGGGAATAGAGATTTTACAGTATCCTTCCCCTGCCACGCCCATCAAGCCATGCCATGCCGCACCCACCAAGCCACACCCACAGAACCGGTAGTAAAAAAATTTGAATCCCACCACTGACCCATACACAGGGACTTGGCATAGTATGCCATCTGTATTTCTTTGTTCTGAAATGTCTTTAAAGATATTTCTGAGCTAGAATTCTGCAAGAAATAATGGGACAAAATTTTATTTATTTATTAAATGTATATGCTGCCCATTTTGCTGTCTGAGGCGACTTTGGTTAGCTTACAAAATTAATTTATTTTATTAATTTATTTATTCAATTTTTATGCTACCCATTTCTCCTATAAGATGATTCTGGGCTGCTGACAAGCTATAAGTTATAAAATAAATATAAAATAAGTAAAATATTAGAACATTAAAATTTTCTACACAGATTGTAATTATAAAACTATATTAAAAATTTCAGAAGAAAAAGTATTGTTACACTATAAGAAACATGGAAAGTGTTGAATCTGATGATGGAAGAGACGGACACAGCTCTTTTAGTAACAACAGCTCTTTATTAGTAGACCAGTACAACCCAACAGGGTGCTAGTCTGGCAGTGTCCTCTTTATATAGAGGGCTGCCAGACAGCTTAGCAAATGAGATTCAAGTATTTTCCTGCCTTTTTGAAGGACCTGAGTGAAAACTAAAGCACACTCCTTATATGGTATATAACAACCCTCCCCTCCTAGAATAAAATTACTTTGAATAATTATGTACATATTTACAGACATAATCACACAGGTAGGCAGAGCTGGTGCGAGCCCTAGTTGACCTGCGCAGTTCAGTTTACTCCTGGGCGTTGACTTGAGCAGGTGAATTAGTTGCAGTCTCTGAACCCACCAATGGAACCTTCTGGAACACGTCGCTGGGCGTGGTAGGAGGTTGAAGGCCCAACCCTTCTGGAAGTCTGCGCTGGAGTCTTGGTTCCATAGGTGGGCAATCAAGCTGCACAATCAGCTTTGAGTTAGTATTAGACATTTGCTGTGACAGTTTTGGATAGTCAGGGTCTGGCCGCTCGTTGGATTGAGCTTGGTCTGGTGTGTGAAGCGGAGAGTTTGCAATTCAGCCCTGGAGTTGGTCCAAGTGCCGATGCCACAGTCTCCCGTCCTCCAGCTCAACTTTGTAGGAGCGAGGACCAGATTTTTCCACGACTGTGCCAGGAATCCAGAGGGTGCCACTGGCATAATTGTGGGCGTAGACCATGTCCCCAATTTCAAATTGTCAAATTTTTCCTGTTTAATCAGATGGAGTGTCAGCAACATAATTTGGATGCAATCGGTCTAATTGAGATTGGAGTCTCCTACCCATGAGGAGTTCTGAGGGACTTCTATTGGTGGCTGCACAAGAGATGATATGCTGAAACATTTATCAATTCAGGCTTGCCAATCCCCAGGGCCCATTCTGGCCAAAGCCTCCTTAGTAAATCGCACTAATTTTTCAGTCTACCCATTACTGGCCGGATGAAATGGTGCCACCAATGCGTGTCTGAGGCCCAATTCTACCAAAAGGTCTCGAAGGGCACGGACGTAAATTGTGGGCCATTGTCAGAAACTAGCACATCGGGGAGGCCGTGTGTGGTGAACAGTTTCCTAAGCGCCTTAATGACTGCTTCGGCAGTGGTTGAAGTCATTAGGACTATCTCTAACCATTTAGAGTAAGCGTCGACCACAATAGGGAAAATTTGCCCTTTTACTGGCCCCACGAAATCTATATGCACTCTGGCCCAAGGAGCCTGGGGCATTTCCCATGTTTTGGCCAGGGCAATGGGTGGAGCCGGTCGGGATTTCTGGCATGGAGAGCAGGTGGTGACCCATTCCACAATGTCCTGGTCCATCTTGGGCCACCAGACATAGCTCCTGGCCAGGTCTTTCATCCTGACAATGCCAGGATGCCCCTCGTACAAAACTTCCAACACTTCCCTCTTTAAGTTAGAGGGAATGACCACCCTTTCCCCCCCATAAAAGACAACCCTTCAAAACAGATAATTCATGTCGGTGCAAAAAATACGGATAAACAGAGTCCGAAACAGGGGCATGGGGCCAACCGCACTACACATAGTTCAAGATTTGCATGAGTTCAGAGTCTTTAGTGGTATGCCGAGCAATCTCAGCAGCAGTGATAGGACCCGAAGCTATGTCCCTAAGCAGGAGGACTTGGCAGACCGGCGCAGGGTCTTCCACCAGGACAGGCAGGGGGCAACGGCTCACCGCGTCAGCATGGCCCAAAGACTTTCCGGGCTGGTGAATTAGTCAGTAGCTGTAGGCAGCCAGGAATAGCGACCAGCGCACCTGTTCTGTTTTCCTCCCCCAATACTCCCAACAAAGAGTCAGTCAAAGGCCTTCTTTTCTAATTTATTTACATAGATAAATGTCCTGGCCACGTCTACCCACGGGCTTGCCAAGTCTCTGGAGATAATGAGGAAATTATAGATAAGGCCAGAATTACTCTCGAATATATTCTTCCCTCCATTGATACAGTTTGCCCACGCAAATTCATTGCTTTGTCCGAGACAAAAAACCAGGAAGTCCTGCCTCCTATTTATAGTCTCTGCAGATGTCACTGCATGACCATCATTCTTTGGCTTTGTCCCAACGCTTCCTCTGCTGCACGCGCCGGTCACGTCTGCACAGTCTTGCATCACTCCAAAACTGTTCTTGGGGCGTTGCCAAATCAGAAGGCTCGTGAGAATGAGGCCTTGCCGGCCCCTCCTCCTCCCTTTGGGTGGGTGCCAGGGAGGGAGAGGGCCCAAGAGAAGCAGGCCTTGCCAGGTCTTCTTCCTCACTTTCTGAATCATCCAAGTCCAGGAGTCCAGGTCCAGAAACCTGGGTCACAACACTATCCCTCACTGCAGGGCCCTTCCCCCGGGGCTGATGCAGTTGGGCTGGGTTCTGCTCATGGAAGGCCTGCACCAGGTCAGGAGCATGAACGTCGGAGGCATCTACCCAGGAGAAATCAGTCCCGTATCCCTTCCATGCGATTGTTGTGCTTCGTCTGCTTTCCCCGCAGCCGGGGCCTTCTTATCTGCTTCCGAATGCTGAGGAATGTCCTACCATGCCTCCCGGCCCCAGCCCTGGCTCCATGCCCAGACAGGCTGAGGAAAAAGAAGCACCTCCAGCCCCCAGTCCTGGCTCCATGCCCAGGCAAACGGAGCAACTAGACCCCTCCCCCTCCCCCACAGCATGTGAGCCTGAGGAAGGTCAATTACCAACAGCTGCAGACTAGAGTGACCCTCGCTTCAGGAGAATTGATAAGCGGCGTCAACAGAAGGAAAGGAGGGGCAGGCCGGGATAAGTGCTGAGTCATGGAGCCATACCCCATGGCCTATATAAAGGATCTGCTTTCTGGCATTCTCTGAGTCAGGAAAAGTCTACCTTATCTTGCCGAAATCACTTTCTGGTCTCCTGCCTGCCTTGAGAACTTTGCTAGGACTTTGGCAAAGCTGCAGAGGTACGCCTGATTCGGATTTCCCTGACCCGGCCGTCAGCGGAGGAGTGGGACACGACAGCGATCAAATATTAGAAATGATCCTTCAGCCAGCGGGAGTCTCGTACACTGTGGACTTCGTATTCCTCCAACCCGTCCTCGGCTACAGTGACAGGTGCTGTTGGGCACCGAAGGGGACTCGGTGTGGCCTCAGGAACCAGAAGGGACCGGTGAAAGACGGGGTGGATCCGCATGGATCGTGGCAGGGTCAGTCGGTAGGCTACCGGGTTGATGACTGCCTTGACAGGAAACGAGCCGATGAATCGGTGGTCCAACTTCTTTACCAGGCGGTTGGACGGGAGGTGTTTGGTGGAGAACCACACCGGTCTCCAACCGCCAGCGGGGGCGTTGTCCGTCGGGAGCAGTCGGTGGACCATTTGTAGTCCTCCTTTGCCCGATCCAGCTGCTGACGTACCAACTGTTGGACCGCATGCAATTCCATCAGGAAGGTCTGCGTTTCGGGAACAGGAGAGTCCGGTGGTGCCAGAGGGAAGAGCCACGGATGGTACCCCACATTGGCAAAGAACGGGATCATCTGAGTAGAGGTGTGCTGAGAGTTGTTAAAAGCAAACTCCACCAGGGACAGGTAATCGGCCCAGATGTCCTGCTGCTGGTTGATGAAGCAACGGAGATACTGTTCCAGGATACCGATGACCTTCTCTGTACCCCCATCGGTCTCCGGATGGTGCGATGACGACAGACACACCTGCACCTCCAACGCGGCCATCAGGCTCTTCCAGAAGCGAGCTGTGAACTGAACTCCGCGGTCCGAAACCACCCTGTCCGGTAGACCATGGAGGCGGAAGATGTGCTGCAGAAAGAGACGGGCCGTTTTTGTGGCTGTGGGCAGTCCGCGGCATGGGATGAAGTGTGCCATCTTGGTGAGCATGTCCACCACCACCAGCACCGTGGTGAACCCAGAGGACGGCGGCAGGTCCGTCAGGAAGTCCATGGAGATCGCCCCCCAGGGTCTGTCGGGTGTCGGCAAGGGCTGGAGGAGCCCGGGAGGGGCCCCCGTGGCGGCCTTGGCTTGCCGGCACGGTACGCAGGATGTCACGTAGGCATGTACATCATGCCGCACTCGGGGCCACCAAAAGGTCCGTGTCACCAGGTGGAGGGTCTTGAAGAACCCAAAATGTCCTGCTGCAGGGTTGTCGTGGCACTGGGTCATGACGAGGGCTCGGAGTGGTCCTGTGGGCACATATAATCGCCCCCGAAACTTGAGTAAGTCCTCCTCCAAGGTCCAAGGAGACGTGGGGCCCACCTCCGCTCTCCTTTGCTGTGACCAGGCGTCCTGGCGCTGCGCCTCTCGCACCTGGGCCCGCAATTCCACTGGTTCCCATGCTGCGGTCAAGCCTTCTGCCGGCAGCACCGTCCGTGGAGGAAGAGGGTCCTTGGTGCAGAGGTACTCCGGCTTGTGGGACAGGGCATCTGCCCTCCGGTTGTGACTGCTGGGAATGTAGGTCACGCGGAAGTTGAACCGGGCAAAAAACAACGACCACCGGATCTGCCGCTGGTTCAACTTCCGAGCTGTGGTGAAGTGCTCAAGATTTCGATGGTCTGTTTGGACCTCCACCTGATGTCGGGCCCCTTCCAGATGGTATCGCCAAGCCTCGAATGCAACCTTGATAGCCAGCAACTCTTTTCCCCAGATGGTGCAGTTGCGCTCGGAAGGATTGAGTTTCCTGGAGTAGTAAGCGCAGGGAAAAAGTGTGCCACCATTCGTCGGAGCCTGTAGCAGCACCGCTTCAAGAGCCATATTGGACGCGTCCGTCTCCACCACAAAAGGCCGGAATGGGTTGGGATGCCTCAGGACGGGTTCCGTGACGAAGGCTTTCTTGAGGGCTGTGAATGCTTTTTGCGGCGGGGGACCCCACCAGAATGCAACCTTCTTCCTGAGGAGCTGGGTAAGTGGAACCGTCAGTGTGTCGAAGCCCGGGATGAAGGTCCGGTAGTAGTTGGCGAAGCCCAGCAGGCGCTGAAGATCCTTCACCCGACGAGGGGCTTCCCAGCTACACAAAGCTACTTTGCGTGGGTCCATGGCTATGCCTCGGGCGAGATGATATGCCCGAGGAATTCTATGGAAGTCCGGAAGAAGACGATTTCTCAGCTTCGCATTGAGTTGTTGCTCCGCAAGCGTTGCAGAACCAGACCGACGTGTCGAAGGTGGCTTTCCTGGACCGAGTAAATCAGGATCTCGTTCAGGTAGATAACCACGAACCGATCCAACATGTCTCGAAACACGTCGTTCATGAAGTGCTGGAAAACGGCGGGAGCGTTGGTCAACCCAAATGGCATGACAGTGTATTCGTAGTGTCCGTATCGGGTGCCGAATGCCGCCTTCCATTCGCCTCCTTCTCGCATCCGCACCAGGTTGTAGGCCCCCCAGAGATCGAGCTTGGTGAAGATCGTGGCCTCCTGCAACCTCTCCAGCAGCTCCGGAATGAGTGGCAGGGGGTAGCGATTCCGCACCGTAATGGTGTTTAGCCGGCGGTAATCACAGCACAGGCGCACGTCCCATGTCTTCTTCTTCACAAGAGGACCGGGGCCGAGAGAGGGGACTTTGAAGGCCGGATGAACCCTCGGGCCAGATTTTTGTCCAGGAAGTCCCTGAGGGCGGCCAACTCGGGCTCCGACATGGAATACAGGCATCCCACAGGCAGTGGTGCGCTGGGCAGACGGTCCACGGGGCAATCGTAGGGCCGATGCAGGGGTAGTCGGTCCGCCTCCTTCTCGCTGAATACGTTGGCGAAGTCCGTCAGCTCAGGAGGCAAGGAGATGGCAGCGGTGGGGATGTTCTGGCCGGCACAGGTGTGGCGGATGTGGTCGACGCACTGCAGACTCGGGAAAGAGATGGCGTTCCGCAACCAGCCACCTGAGGATCGTGGGTCCGAAGCCAGGCCAACCCAAGGACCAAGGGAAAATGAAGGTCCGCCGTGACATAAAACTGGATTGCCTCCTCATGGTCCCCAATAGCCAGGCGCAAAGGCTGGGTGGCGAATTTAATGGGGCCGGACACCAGTTCTCCTCCATCAATTGTCTCTACCCGCATCGGAGGGTCCACCGGAACCACGGGGACCGCAAACTGGGTCACAAAGGCCTGGTCCATAAAGTTTGTTGTGGCCCCTGAGTCCACCAGCGCATGCATCTGGAGCCCGTCTGACTGGTTCCCCAACCATATCTGTGTGTCCAGAATCAGATGCCGAGGGGGCCTAGTCTACTTCCGCAACGTCCAGTGGGGGCTTAGTACGTGCCCGACCTAGGGTTTCCCCAAGGTCGGGCCTGCTCCGTTTTCCGATTGGTCACGCTGTGATTCGGGGACCGGCGTGCGTGCCCCACTTCGCTTTCTGGGGCAAGAAGCGGCGAAATGGCCGGGCTCCCCACAGTACAGGCACAATCCCCCTTGGCGCCTCCGGTTCCGCTCCTGGGCTGTCAGGCGAGGTCTGGCCGCTCCCAACTCCATGGGCTCTTCCGCAGCGGTTACAAAATGTGGGGCGGGGGTGCAGATGTTGATGGCGGGTCCTGGGGGGCGCGACAGGACGGGCGCTGTTGCAGACGGGCGTCAAGGCGGAGACAAAGGGGCACCAAGTTGTTGAGGGTCCGCGGCGCCTCCACCCGGGCCAGCTCGTCTTGCAGTTCCTCTGAGAGTCCCTCCTGGAACGCGTCCACCAGCGCTGCATCATTCCAGAGTCCTGGCACAAAAACCGAAATTCGGCGATGTACTCCTGCAGGGGGCATTTCCCTTTAAGGAGTTCCTTAAGGCGCCTGGTTGCCGTCAGCGTCCGAACGGGGTCCTCGTACATGATGCGCAGGTGCTGCCAAAAACGCTGTTGGTCCTCCAGCAGGGGGCTGTCCTGGAGCAAGAGGAGCGTGGCCCATCGGGCAGCCGAGCCGGAAAGAAGGTTAATCACGAAAGCCACCTTAGCCCGGTCATCTGGGAAATCCTCTGGCCGCATAGCCATGTAGAGCTGGCACTGTCCCAAGCAGGTCGGGAACATCTCAGACTGCCCAGAAAACTTATCCGGCACGGTTATCGGGCACTTGCGACGAGGAGGAGTGGGAGGACAGGGGGGGGGGGCTGCAGGCACATTCCCGGCAGCAAGTTGGCCTGCCAAGTGAGCCACTTGCTGCTGAGCTGTTGATTAGCCGCTTGTAGCTGCTGTACCTGCTGCTGTACCTGCTGCTGGTCCATCTTTGGTAGAAGATGGTTTAGTCGGGGTCTTGGACAAAATGTTCTGTTTCCCTCTCCCAAAACTCCCAACAAAGAGTCAGTCAAAGGCCTTCTTTTCTAATTTATTTACATAGATAAATGTCCTGGCCACGTCTACCCACGGGCCTGCCAAGTCTCTGGAGATAACGAGGAAATTATAGATAAGGCCAGAATTACTCAGGAATATATTCTTCCCTCCATTGATACAATTTGCCCGCGCAAATTCATTGCTTTGTCCGAGACAAAAAACCAGGAAGTCCCGTCTCCTATTTATAGTCTCTGCAGATGTCACTGCATGACCATCATTCTTTGGCTTTGTCCCAACGCTTCCTCTGCTGCACACGCTGGTCACGTCTGCACAGTCTTGCATCACTCCAAAACTGTTCTTGGGGCGTTGCCAAATCAGAAGGCTCGTGAGAATGAGGCCTTGCCGGCCCCTCCTCCTCCCTTTGGGTGGGTGCCAGGGAGGGAGAGGGCCCAAGAGAAGCAGGCCTTGCCAGGTCTTCTCCCTCACTTTCTGAATCATCCAAGTCCAGGAGTCTGGGTCCAGGAACCTGGGTCACAACAGCACCATTTGTGGTGACATGACAGCCGGAGTCAAACAGTTGCCTGCTAACAATCCCAGCAGGGACTTGTGGCCCGTAACCAGGGTGAAATGTCTGCCATACAATGAGTCATGGAACCGCCAGACTCCAGTGACAACACCCAGCGCCGGAATAGAAAGCAAGAGGATCCTCCCAGCCATTAGGAAGCTGATGGCTGAGAACAGCCCGCACACCAAATGGTGAGGCATCACAAGTCAAGACTAGGGGCAGGGAGTCACTGAATTGGACCAACACGCCGTCATATGTCAGTAAATTCTTTATTTACTGACATAAAAACAGCTGCTTTGGCCGGACCCCAATTCCAGGAAGACTTCTTTCCAAGCAGCCTATGTAAGGGTTCGGCCATGGTGGCCTTTTGCCTCAAGAAAATGCTATAAAAATTTAGTAAGGAAGGCTTGAAGCTCTTGTTTATTCTTAGGGGTGGGAGCATTTTGAATGGCGGCAATTTTGGATTTCGTTGGGTGGATCCCTGAGCCATCGATTATGTACCCAAGGAACTCTACCCAGGGCACTGCGATTTGGCATTTTTCACACTTCACTTTAAGGCCCGCCTCCCTGAACCTGGTCAGGACAGTTCTGAGCCGGGCAAATAGGGCAGGTTTATCTGTAGAGGACACCAGGACGTCATCAAAGTAGGGCACCACCCCAGGGATGCCCTGTAACAACTGTTCCATTAAGCTTTGGAACAGTCCTGGTGCCACGCTGACCCCAAATTGCAAGCGGTGGCATTTAAAAGCACCCCTGTGGGTGACAATTGTCTGCCCCTCGGCCGTGCTGTCATCGACTGGGAGTTGCTGGTACACTTACGCGAGGTCTAATTTGGCGAAAGTTGTTCCAGTTCCCAATGAATGCAGTAAGTGCAGAACGATGGGAACAGGACAGGTGTTCTGCTGCAAGGCCTTGTTGACTGGACACTTATAGTCCGCGCAGATGCGGACTGAGCCATCTGCTTTGACAGGCATGACTATAGGGGATTCCCAACGGGCATGGTCAAGCAGCTCACGGATCCCGTCCAATTAATTTGTCAAACTCTTTGTCAATTTTTGGCCTGATTGCAAGAAGAACCCTGCGAGAATTGATTCTAATGGGCACTATTTTGGGGTCTAGGCTGAAGAAAATAGGTGTTCCTTTCTAATTGCCTAGGCCGCTGCTGAATATGTCCTCGAACGCCTTCACATGGTCCTCAGCACCGTCGTCTGCGATGGTGTTGATGCTGGTCACACCCATGCCCAGGGCCTCGAACCAGTCCAAGCCGAGCAAGCTTGGCAATGTCCCCTCAACTACGGGCCGGATCCTCAAAGGGCCGGAAAACCCCCGAAATTGTATTTGGAATGTTCCGCTGCCCACAACGGGAATGTAGTTTCCTTGGTAGTCTTTGAGTTGCTACTACTGCAATTTCAAATCTCTTTCCTGGATGCCCGGAACAGTGTTCTTCATGGTGTTCCATGCAACAATAGCCAGGGACGATCCCATGTCGATTTCCATCTCGCACTCCGTCCCCTCGATCAGTACGGTTATGTAGATCGTTTTGGCTGATGAGCGGGTTTGTCTTATGTTCATCTGGTACACCTCTCTACAGTGGCAGGAGATTTCTCTCTGCGCTTGGGTTTCCATGGCCTGGATTTCCTCTTGTCCAGTGTGGCAGCGGCAACAGATTGCTGCTTGGCTGTGAATGCAGATGGCATGCTGCCACGGCAGACTCGAGCCAGGTGCCCTTTCCCGTCGCATCTCTGGCACCCAGTGTCTTTGTGTCTGCACGTTGCTCTGGCCCTCCGCAACCTGCACATGAGGGTTGACTATATTCTGCGTCGGGGTAGGCTCTTTTCTTGTTGTCTTGGAGCCAGTAGATATCATTTTCGTCTTCCGACAACTCGATTAGCTCAGCGCTGTCCTGATGCACTGCGGCTTGGCGCGAAGTCGGCACGTTTCCCGTTCTTTACGGGGCCGCAGATTTCTCCGAGTTTTCTGCAACTTTGGCCTCATCTAAGGCCGTTTGTAGAGGGAGGGCTGGCTTTGGTAACAACCACCTTTGTAGGCTAACATCCCTCACTCAACTTATGAACTTTTCCAGCAGCACATCCTCCAGCTCTCTGAACTTGCAATATGCAGCGGCTTTTCTGAGTGCCACCACATAGTCGTTCACGGATTTGCCTTCCTCCTGCACTCTGCGGTGGAACTTGCGTGTTGTGTCTGCGCCCCTGAGCCAGGCCCCCTGCCAGAAAGTGACTCGGAATGTGAGGGGAAATGGCCATCAGGATTTACCTCTGGAGCAACGGCTTCCCTGGCTGGCCAGGTGGAGGAGATAACGAGGCCTCCATCCCCTGACTCTTTCCCCCCGCCTGGCCCACGCCTCCAGACCCGGATGATGGCAATCAGGCCTGGTTGGACCCTAGGTTTCATAGGCAGGAGAGGTGGGAACAACAGAAGCAGGGGTGGGGCAGGCCTAGGAAGTGCTGAGTCATGGAGCCACACCCCACAGGATATAAAAGCAGCAAGGGCTGCTATACCACTTCGTAGTGAACAAATCAACTGCTTAGAGAGAGAATTAGAGCTGAAGTCGTTTGTTCCTGGTTTCCTGGCTGACTCATCGGCATCAAGAGAGATAACAGACACTTGGCAGACGCTCGCTAGTTTGCTGCCAGAGCTGATAGTTGCCGGCTAATTAAGTCATCGCTCGTTTCTCCCGGACTGTGGAGGGGGACAGAACATTGCGTCTCTGGACGAACTTTGACTGCACTGGGGCATAGTGTGCCCGACTAGTGTGTTTTGGAGCGTGGCCCATGATACAGCTTGAACCTTGACTGATTCAATGAGTGCCTTGGCCATATCAAACACGTCCATACCGCAATAACTGAGGAACAGTGCTCGCTTGTGTTTGTCAGACTGTCCCAGGAGGTTGTTTGCCTCCATGAAGCATTCAAAGCGATTCATGTAGGAGTCCCAATTGTTGATGGCTGGGTTGAATGGAGCTGGCGGAGCGTAAGCAGTCATTATACTGGCAGACAGTGATTCTGCAGACAGCGAGGAATGCCGGTTGCTTCCTACTCCGTTGGGACTGGTCTAATTGTCCTTAATCTTCCGATCCCACCCTTGTCGCCAGTGTTGGATCCGATGATGGAAGATACGGACACAGCTCTTTCAGTAACAACAGCTCTTTATTAGTAGACCATACAATCCGACAGGGTGCTAGTCTGGCAGTGTCCTCTTTATAGAGAGGGCTGCCAGACAGCTTAGCCAATGAGATTCAAGTATTTTCCCGCCTTTTTGGAGGACCTGAGTGAAAACTATAGCAACTATACGGCATATAACAAAAACTATTGTCTCTGCAAAGAGAGCTAGTTTAGTGTAATGGTTAAGGAGCCAGGCAGAAACCAGGAGACTGTGTTTAATTCAGTGGTGGGTTTCAAATTTTTTTACTACCAGTTCTGTGGGTTTGGCATGGCTTGGTGGGCGTGGCAGGGGAAGAATACTGCAAAATCTCCATTCCCACCCCACTCTAGGGAAAGAATACTATAAAATCTCCATTCCCACCCCACTCCAGGGAAAGGTTATTGCAAAAATCCCCATTTCTTCCCGATCAGCTGGGACTTGGGAGGCAGAGAATAGATGGGGGCAGGGCCAGTCAGAATTTTTACTACCGATTTTCCGAACTACTCAAAATTTCTGCTACATGTTCTCCAGAACTGGTCAGAACCTGCTGAAACCCACCTCTGGTTTTATTCTTGCCTTTGGCACAAAGCCAGCTTAGTAATTTAAGCCAGTCATTCTCTCTCAGTCCTAGGAACAAGTCATTTCTGAAATCCACAACTGCAGGTAACTTAACTTGTTGAAGAAGTCACCAAGAGTCAATATTAACTCAAAGCCACAGCCAAAAAAAAATCCTGCCAAAAGTCATGTTACAAAAGACAGACTGACCAGGAACCCAAGTGTTATCTTATTCTGTAAACAACTGCAAAGATACAAGACTATATGCTCAATTTGCAGAAATGTTTAGCTTTTTACAACATAGAGATTGAATCTGCTCCCGTCCATTTAGGAATTTACTGAACCGCACACCTTTACCCAGCCTGAGTATATGTTTAAATGCATCTATGGCTTATGACAGCTGAGCTGGGGGTTTTAATGACCTTTGCATGCCAACTTAAATTTGGCTTAAATTTGGATTTTAATAAGGGGAATTTTATTAATTTTAAATGGGGTTTTAACTGATGGCAATTTTTTAACTTTGGGCTATTTTAAATAAGTTTTTTAAAGGGTATTTTAACTTGTATATTTGTATTGTTGGTTTTTATCTTGCCTGTACACCGCCCTGAGTCCTTCGGGAGAAGGGCGGTATAAAAATTAAATTAAAAAAATTAAATTAAATAAACTTTTCTAAATTCTTATTTTTACCCTTAAGAGCATGGAACAAGAACAAACGTTATTATCACATGATGGAAAAATACAGACGATGATCACAATCGATATCACGATTTTTTTTTTTAAAAAAAAAGCCAACCTAAGCAGCAAACAGGAAGCATACTCATTTAATAAAACTGTTTCTTAAGTCATTCCTGACATACAGGGGGAAAAAAAGATATGTCATTTTCGGTGCGCTACCGCCGTCTTGCTCTCGGCTATAAATTCTCGCCCTTCTAGCTTGACCGTTCGCTGTTCCTTTCCAAAAAGCTCCTATTCCCGCAGAAAGAGAGGCCGAGGGTAGGGAAGCGGGATCGAGACGACGGGGGGAAGACGCCGCCGGTGACAGCAGAGGCGCAGTTCCCTTAACGACGCCGCATTTGAATTCGCCTCCCTCCCTTACGTTACCTTTCGGATGGCTTTAAGCAAGCTCCCGTAGTTTTTCTTGTCACATGTAAGGCTTTTTTCGGCGTCATCTGACTGGTCCCGACGCCGGTCGTACACGAAGAGCCTGAGGAATTTGCCGTCGGTGTTTCCTTTCGCCGCTGCCATGTTGCGCCGACGGCCGGCCACCCCCGCTGGGCGCTGTCCTGGGCCGAATGCAAGTAGATTGTTTCGTTTTAGCATAGGAAAGGCACGGAGGGGGCGAGGAGAAAGAGGCGTGGCCTGCATAATATCGGGGGGGTGGTGGCGGGGGGGAGGAGGAGGAGGAAGGGAGAATGAGTGGGTGGAGCGAATGAAGACAGCCCGAACTAAACGGCTGAGGCGTAGAGCGAGACGGAGCCGCGGGGCAAACGAAGAACGAAAGCGGTCGCGGGAGTTTCGTTTCCTTGGCAGGAAGGAGTGGCCCGACGGAGTGAAGCTTACGAGAAAAGACAACGCCCCCGTAGTGACTTGTCCTCCCCGTAACGAGCGAAACAACATCGAAAATGCCAAGCGGCTGCTCTACGACGCAAGACACGGAAGAGGGAAGAGCTCTCCATGGAGCCAAGGAGAACAACAAAAACTACCTTTCTCTAGAGCAGGGGGTCTCCAAGCTTGGCAATTTTAAGTCTGGAGGACTTCAATTCCCAGAATACCCCAGCTAACTTTGCTTGGGGAGCCCCTTTGGTTGGGTAGCCCTGCTCTAGGTGCCTTGCACTTTGGGACGAGGGAATAACGTTCACTTTTTTCAAGAAGGGTGGAGCAGAAGCAAAAAATTAAAACATAAGAAAATGAAGACAATACAAAATAAAACACATAACCTAAAATAAACCAGTGCCTATCTATTTTTTTATTTATTTATTTGTCACATTATATTTAAGCATAAGCATGAAATAACTATACGATATATAAGCACATATATATAAAACCATAAGTATGTAATAACTATATGAAATTGTATACAATCAAAGGGAACATTAGGACAGGAACAGTAGGCATGTTGGTGCTCTTATGCACTCCCCTTACAGACTCCTTAGGAATGGGGTGAGATCAATACTAGACAGTTTTTGGTTAAAGCTATCTATAAGTTTAAAATACTGTAATAAGTTGGATTTTGGTGTTTTTTTTAAAAAAAGTTTTTGCCCCACTCATTCTGGTTTCTGTTTGTAGGAAGTTAGCACCCACCCCTCTCCTAGGAAAATGTATTCTAGGAAATATTAAAAAGGTAGAATATTATATTTTCCCTAAAGGAGAAACATGTTTCTAAAGACGAACTTGGAGCCTCAGCTCCCTGTCATTATTCATTATTGATCAACCCACTGTTGGTTGAAGATCAGCAAGTTAATATAGACTTATATAATGTCAGAGTTGGAAGTTACATTGGACATCCAACCCACTGCAGGTCTCCACAACTATAGCATCCCTGACAAAAGTCATGTAGGCTCTGTTTAAATATCTCCCCTCCTGGAGAGTCCACTACCTTTAAGGCATTTTGTTTCATTGTTGAATAGGTTTCATTGCTAGACATTTTTCCCTGATGCCTACTGAAATATTTTCCCTCCTCTAGCAATCATTTGCTTCACTCTTTCCCAGAATTCTCTAGTGATACTGCATAAAGTTTTACCAGAACATTAGCTTGTTCCTTCAGTACCCTAGATAACCTGTATAAATTTAATAAATACCTGCTGTTTAAGAACATAACCAGTGGATTGGACGCCTGGCCTGTCTAGCCTAGTCTGTTCCCACAGTGGCCAATCAATTGCACAAGCAAACTCTTCTCTAGCAAATTGTTCAAAGGCAGTTATGCTACCAATCTTTTTTTAAAAAAACCAACCAAGTTGGTCAATAGCACATCACTTTGTGGTAGCCAATTCCAAAATTTAATTACATGTTTTGTAATGTTTGATCTTTTGTCTGTAGTCTTCCAGTATTCAGTTTCACCCACAATTCCAGAATTTTGAAAAAGGGAAATTAGCTTCTCATCCACTTAATCCACATCATGTATAAGTTTGTACACTTCAGTCACATCCGCCTCCTTTCTAGGCCAAAAACAGCCCAAATGTCATATTTTTTTTGTAGGAAATTGGTCCAGCCCATCCTAATCTTTTGATGCTCTACTTTTGTGATTTTTGAGTTAGGACAACCAAAATGCACACAATATTCCAGATATTCTTTGGATAAGGGCATTATATTGGCACCTCTATTTTCAATGTTTATTATTCCTAATGAATTGTCAGCTTTTCTTTTAGAGCAAATGCAGTTTCAACACCTTCACTGAACTGTTTACCATTAATTTGGCTGAAGAATCCGAAGAATGTATTGTAATTGAAAACATATTTTCTGCTGAGATTTTTTTGTGTGAAAGTATAAGGAACCCAAGTAGATTTTTTAGTAGGTAAGAACAGAGTTGTGTTGCACTTTTTCCTTTTTTGTCGATTTGAAAATAGTTTTCATGTCCATATTTTCTGCAATTTGCAGAACAGGGCAGCATTCAGCATGGACTTCAGTCCCAGCTCTTGTGGCCATGAGGTGAATTGTCTTATTTCATAATAACATGGATTTATCTTCTTGCCCAGAGATTTTGTGAAATATTAACTATTTAAACCTCCATTGTCGATTTCAAAATAGTTTTCATGACTATATTTTCTGCAATTCGCAGAACAGGGCAGCATTCAGCATGAACTTTAGTCCAGCTACTGTTGTGGCCATGAGGTGAATTGTCTCATTTCACAATAACATGGGTTTATCTTGCCCTGAGATTTTATGAAATATTAACTATTTAAACCTCTGGTTTCCCCATGTTGATAATTGGTAGGCAATTACAGCCTTTACATTAGTGACTCAATTTTCAGTCATACTTTTTGCATTTTAATTAGTGCTTTCAAGAACAAAACAAGTATATATAAAATATTTGAATCCATGAGCATTTATCATTGTCTATGTACTGATACTCATAAAACAGAGTCAGGTTTTCTGGCCTAGTGTATTTATGCATCCAAACAGTGAATATTGGTTCTAATAACTGAACTATAAAAAAGAGATAGCCTCCAAATACCATAAGTTCATATGAACAAAAGGTACAATTCAAAACATTATAAAACACTGCCATAGCATGCAAACATTTTAGAGCATTTCTATACTATACAGACGTTATTTTCAGTGTCTGAAGTATACAGGGTACTCATCTTCTTTTTGTAATTATCTAGGATTTCTTTCAAGTTCATCAGCGGATCTTGAGATACAAATTCATTGAATTCTCTGTCAATTTTTATATTCTGTTCAGTCAAGTATTTCTAGAAGAAAATGGTAATAATTATATTTTAGTGCTTATAGTTTTGATTTTATAAATGCAGAACTTGCATAAGAGGCAATGTAAAATGCAGCTGTTATCTGTAGACAATTTTTTTTCTATAAAACCAGTACAAAATTATGAAATGTTATAAAAACAGAAGTTTTATGTGAAAGGTATCTTGAAAACTTCCATATGCTTGAACAGATTTGTAAAAATTGAAGAATAGGCAGAGAACATTACCAACCATTCTTCATAGGGAAGATTTCTTGTCCTGGCCCTTCTCCTTCTTGTAAATTTAGGGAAGGGGAAGGCATGATTTAAGTATGTTCTTTCATGTTCTACTCATAATAGAAATTAGAAACTAAGATAGATTTGAATCCAACCATGTGGTCCTGTCCACCATTAAAACCATCCTTCCAAGTAGTCTCCATGTTTCCAGTGTCTTTCTCCGCACTTGGAACCATCTTTAGGATTTACTTAAATATTTCTGGGGAAGTTGGAGTAGGGTAGGTGTTTCTGCATGGGAATGTTTGTCTTTCCCAATATGATTAGCTAGAACTTAAACTGTGAGGAAAGTTATAAATGGTTTTCTCTAGACAGGCCCTCTTGTGGACAATAATCACCTGGATTTAAGGGGAACAACTGGGTCCTCTGTGTTATGGTCTATCTATGGGAGAAGGAAAGAGAGATCCTCTGCCTTGTTTAAGGAATCGAGAGATGGGTCACTGATTTGATTCTATGTCTGCTTCATTTGTTTCTTCAAATATCTTAAGTTCCTCCATTGTTAAAGGATTGCTCTCTCTGCCCAGCTTTCCTTTTTCTTGTAACGCATGAATGCTTATCTTTCTCTCTCCTGTCCATTGAATTGAGAGATGAGGAGGAACATGTATAAAGAAGCCTAAAATAAGTGAAAGGGATAGTTTGACAGTGGAGATCAGTGTGGTAGCAGTGCTGAAGGAGAAGTAGCAGCAGCCTGGCAGCAGTGAAACAGCCCTAAGAGGCCCAGAATTCTGTAAATTAGCCCATAAGAGGTACCGTATTTTTCGGAGTATAAGACAGACCGGAGTATAAGACGCACCTTAATTTTTGGGGTGGAAAACAAGAAAAAAGAATTTTGCCTCTGCCTACCAGCATCAAGATCAACCATGTCCACACTTCCACTTGATTTTGATAATGAGCAGCACAGATCTTTTTATCTGTTCTCTTTCTATCTATCTTCTCTTTCCTCCTGGCCAGATATGCCGCCTAAAACGTGATGCGTTTTTTTTGCCTCTGCACACCCCGTTTTTGGAATCAGGAAGGGGATCATGGGTCTGCCTCCTGAAAACGCCTTCCTTTGGAATCGGGAAGGAAAGCTGCCTTTGGAATCTATCCTGATTCCAAAGGAAAGTATTTTCGGACGGCAGACCCATGAATGCATCGCATTTCAGGTGGTGGTTCTGGCCAGGAGGAAAGAGATGAGTCTGCTGAGAAGGAGGATGAGGGCGTACAGCTGTGCAATGTGCAACAGGAAGGAAAGCATTTTCAGGCAGGAGCGCTGCGATCCCCTCACCGAATCTAGAACAGTTTCCAATTCCCCGCTGCACATTGCAGGGAAACTGGCCGCTGCCTAAAACGCAGCTCTGAGAATTGCATTGGGGAATCAGGCCAACAGGCAGCGGTGGCTGGAAAAGAGGGATGTTTCACTTTAGGAGCTCCTACTCAGCTCAGCTCCCGGATATGGAGAGGGCTTAGGCAGATGTGGCAGCAGCGGCTCCTCACATTGCTGGGGAGTGAAGCCATCGTAACCATTGTGACCTGAGCTTCCCGCTGGGCGGCCAGAGTGGTGACCAGCCACGAACCGTGGGGCCCACCTTGTTCACCAAAGGCTCTGGGCAAATCCCCCCCCAAACTATCCCGAAGAGGTTTGTTCCTCAGGCTGTGCCCCGACCCAGATCCCTGCCGCCTGGAACTGCCTGAAAATGTCCAAAAGGTGGGGGCTGGCAGGGGAGAGGGGCTACATTCAGAGTATAAGACGCAGCCAGATTTTCACTCTTTTTTTGGGGTAAAAAGCTGCGTCTTATACTCCGAAAAATACAGCATTTTGATTGGGGGAAAAAAATTGCCCTATGATGCAACTTTCCGCCAGTTAAAAGGTACACACTGATAATTTTAGTAGTATATAATAGCACAAGTTACCTCAACTGTCTCAAGATGAGTAAATATTAGTTCCAGAAGATACTGCATATTTTTATCCATTTTCCTTTTCTCTTCTGAAGTTGTTTGCATAACCACTTGATATCTGAGGAATAAATATCAGAAGAGGGAAGGTGAAGAGAATATTGCATTATTTATATTGAAAAACTGTCCTTCTATCTGTAAATTCAAGATTTGTATGAACAGCCTATAATATACACATGTAGCATTCCAAAATCTAAACATGTTTCACTGAAAAATTTCCCATTTAACTAAGATTAATATTTGTATTGCATTGCCTATTGCTTGTATGATTATTTTATTTTGCAGATTTTTTTAAAAAAATATTGTTTACATTTTAATTGTAAACTGCCCAGTCACAAACTGAGATGGGTGGTGCTATAAATTGAATATATAAATATGTGTTAAATATAAGGAAAATGATCATTTAAAAGAAAATTATCATGTATTATTTTGTATAAGAAAATGGAGTTGATATTGTTTCTAAAAAGGTAAATGCTTGATATGTCAAATGGAACAATTATAAGCTGTTTCAAAATTACTTGTATGTAGCAACTAACAGCTAAGAACCACATATCTATAGCCTGAATGCCAGCTGAAACCACAAACAAAGGAAGTACAAAACTAACAATAGAGTTTATGTTAGCAAGGAAGGAGTTGTTGAACTTGTTAAAATTCTTTGAACAAAGGTGGAGGGGGCTTTTAGAAGAATTGAGTAGGATGCTGTGTCAAAAAGGGGAGGGAGAAATGAACTTGTGTAAGGGGATAAAAGCTAATGCTTTGTTTCGTGTCTACTTTCTGTGTTTGCAAATACGTGAATAAACTTCTTTGCTGCTTTCAAGTTGTTATCTTGGGTGTGTGTGTGTGTGTGTTTGTGTCTGTGAGCGCACTGGAATTTCCGGTTGCAACCGCGGCAAGAACAGCTAGAAAATAGTGGGTTCTGTTGAATCCCGAGAAAATCCATCTGGTAACCGCTGCCAGGAGACCCTTCAGGGTCACAGCTGTCCTGTAGGGACGGTGAAGGAAGGAGAGGAGCTTTGCTGATCATGAAGAATCTGCAAATTCCTCGTTAGGTCTACCTTGGACCGCTAGACACTCAAATAGGAGACATGGGTAATCACGTGAACTCCAGGCTGAAGAATAATAAAAGGATGCTCTTGGGGCTTCTTTTCAGGATCAGTCTTACCCGAACTGAAAAACTGTGCTGCTGAAGATCCGCTGCCAAACCGAAGCACTCAAAATGGCTGCCAAGCCTCCCAGATGCAGGTTCAAAATGGCTGTGACCTCAACGAGGCTCCCAAAATGGCCACCGCACCGCCATGTGGCTCCAAAATGACTGCCACAACACAAACTGGCTTAAAAATGGTCGCTGCAAGGTCTTCCAGGTACCAGAATAATCGCCGAACCTCTTTGCTGCTCTGTCCGATACACAGGTCAGCGCTACGGAGCAGGCTCGTGGGCGCTGCCTGAAGCAGCTTCCAGTGGTGCCAATCTCACTCACCCTCTAGACAAGCGCAGGGGGACAGAAGCCTCGAATCCCCTGCAGGTCAGCTTTTCGAGGCAAAGCCTGTGAGAGCTGCCCAGAGGTCCTCAGCCAACCTCAGCCTGAGCCTTCAGCGGGCTCAGGCTGAATCACCCTTCACACTGGAACGAACAAGCCACAGCACTTCAAATTGCAAACCAGAGAAAAATAGAAAAGGAAAATCTGTTTTTCAAGGAAAAAAAAGAGTCAGGAATGGACAGCTCAAAGAAAAACATCTTTCCAGCTAGACTGGAAAGCTAAAAGCTGGTAAGCAACAGGAAGAGGTGTGGTTTAACAATATGCATTCAGTCCAAGCAGCTAACAGACATTAACCCATTCCTGACTGCTGTTTCTTCCTTGGTGGAGAATTTAAAATATTAAGGATTAGAAATGGTGGGAACCTTGAGATATACTCCCGTGACGGATTGAATATTGTTAATAATTGGTATTATTAGTAATCTTATACATTTGGAATATTGATGTTATGGTAGAATATGGGTGATTTTTAAAATATTGAATGACAACATTTATTAAGGGATAATAAACACAGGGTGTGAAGAAATGTTATTTATGCTTAAATGAACTAAAGGGAAAATGTAAAAGGAATATGAAATGAGACTATTATTATTTGAAGTTGGAAGATTAGAATTTCACATACTATTTATATTATTATTGTTAATATTGTATAAAAAAGACCTGATCCAAAAAGTTGTTGTCTTGAGTTGTTCCATATGTGAATGTGCACTGTTTATAACATATTCAACTCAGAAAACATTCTAAGTCAAATCTTTGATTAATTAAAGTTAAACTGACCGGCATCGGGTTTCATGTAGTTCCTTCATGGCTTCACTGACACCCTCATTGACACCATTATAAAGCAAACTTTTATGTGTCTCCAACAACTCCAGCTCCTTCTTACTATTTTCTTCTTCTTCGACAACTTCCTGCAATACATATATGGATTAATACTTCAGAACTTAATCATGTTTATGAAACAGATATACCGTATCTATTGCAAGAAGAGAGCATTATAAGTTTAATATAGTGACATTGCTCCAGTTCTATGTTGTTAGAATTGTTGTATGTATTTATCTTTTAAATCAAGGGTCTCCAACCTTTTCGACCTCAGGGACCACCAAACTCATAATTTTAAATCCCTTGGACCACTGGGGGGGGGGAGAGAGGGTCAGCCGCCTTTAGGGCCTACCTGTCTGCTTCTGCGCGGCCTCCAGGTGGGAGGCCCGAGAAAAAGTGCCTGGTCCAGGCACAGAGCTTGGAAACCTCTTGTCTTCCTTCTCTCAAGAAGCTTGGTCAATCTGAGTGAAGGAAAATGAAGACTACCACAGCTGTGGAATATTGGACCGGGCCATGGTTGGGCTGGAAATCTCCACCAAAGGGGGTTGCACGTGTAATGTGCAACTTTGCACATGGGGCAGCATGCAAAAAGGAGCGCAGCCCTTGCTGGCCAGAACGAGATACTGGTGCTGTTTATTTATTTATTTTATTTTATTTTTCAAATTTATATACCGCCCTATCTCCCTAAGGACTCAGGGCGGTTCACAGGCACAGTTTATATGTTCAAATACATATAAATACAAATTAAAAAACAACAATTATGTTACGGATGGGGGCAGCCCAAGCAGGCCAAAATGGCAGTGGCAATGGCTGGAAGGTGCGGGAATGAAGCGCTACTTGCATTTGCATGGCATCAGCATTCCATCTTCACCATGGTATATTTGTGCCAGCTGGTGACAGCAAGGCAGCCCTTGTCTCCTGCCGCCTGAGGCTCAGAGTGGTAAACCGCATCCAGGAAGCACTACAGCTTTTTTCCATTTTATTTCTTCCCTACATTACAGTACACTGTTCATAACTGTCCTTTTTTAAATTTAATCAGCATCAACTTAGAATCTTAACTGGTGCACCGTTATTATTTTTTGCACAACATAATCAAGGCAATGCAGCAAAGAAAGCAAAGCTAACAAATCTCAGTTCCCCTGCTTCATGCTAAATTTCTTTTAAGAATTTGTACTTATTCCCATTTTAAATATATAGGCATATTCATGCCTGGGATTTATCCACCAATCCAATAGAAGTCTTTAAATCCCAGTGTTTCTAAATCTTTATTTTTAAATCGCACAGGCAAAAAAAAAGCAGGTTGGAAATGGAGGATTTGGGAAAGTAATGGTTGGGGGGAAAAAAATCAATGAGAAAAATAGAGATGTCCAGAAAGGGACGGCCAATGTAAATAATAATAATTTTAAAAAATCACAATCAAAGGGGATTTGGGCAGCTAACACTGGAAACCACCAGCTGGGTACAAAAAAAGGAAGGGGTCTTTTTTTCCCCCCTAGAAAGAGCCACAGGGAAAGAAGGGAAAAGAGCCAGTCAGCTTTGTGTGGAAAAGTTGGGCAAAGATACTTCCAGGATATCTTATACCTGTTCTGATACCTCTTCAGAGATTGGGTGGCTACGGCCAGGAAGAAAAGGAAGAGCAGAACGGTTCCAGGAAGAGGAGGAGGAGGAAACCTCCTCCTCCTCTTCCTGGAACCGCTCTGCTCTTCTTCCTTTTCTTCCTGGCCGTAGCCACCCAACCTCTGAAGATCCAGTATTTCCACCTCATCCAAAAGATCCAAAATCCACCTCATCCACCATGGCTGGGGGCAGAAGGATGGAAGGGGTGGTGAGGGCTTTGTGGGGTCCCTCTGATGGGATATGACTTGAAGTAGATGAAGGGCTTGGCTTGGCATACGACAACCGGCACTGGGCTCGACCTGCCGGCTGGAGGGGAGCTGCTGAAGGAAACTGATGAGGGGGTGCTTGGGGCTTGGAGCCCTTGGGGTTAAACTGCGTCCAGAAGCACCACAGCAGAGAGAAGCAGCCGGAGTCAACCCTGGCTTTGCTGTCCATTGCAGACGCTAGATTTGCCCCCTGCAAACTCTCGTCTCTCAAGGACCCCGCCCAAAGTTTCCCGTGCCACTTCAGCGAGTGCTCCCTGAGAGATGAGTTTGCAGGGGGCCGATCTAGCATCTGCAATGGACAGCAAAATCAGGGTTGACTCCGGCTGCTTCTCTCTGCTAACAGGCAGCCAAGCAACTGCCTGCAGGACCCCATCCTATCTCTGGAGTCAAAGTGCTGAAGTGTGAGCGGCGCAGGAAACCTTGGCTGGGCTCGAGAGAAATGCAGCGATTTCTCTGCAGACCATCAAAATTTTCTCGCAGACCACCAGTTAGTGACCACTGTTTTAGATCATTAATTTTTATTCTAGCTAAAATATATTTGAAAATACTTTACCCAGCTAGTTTTTATGAGTCAGAAAGGATTAGAACTCCAGTTCTCCCAGTTCTAGTTAAGCACCTTACCCACCACACCAGCATGTTTCTTTACATTATGTGTACAATGTTTCTTAGCAGAAAAAACCTCTTAATAATGATTTATATAGAGATGAACTTACAAGCATATATCATATTTAGTACAATACCTTTGCCTTTTGCTGACATAAATCTTCCAGTTTTTGTATTTCTTCTCTTAACATTTTCACAATGCTGTTCTCTTCAGCTTCCATTGTATTTACCTTAAAGAATATTATTTAATAAAGGATGTTAGTACTGAAAGTCAAGGGTGCCTCCAGTTCACATCCTTTGCTTTCAAGTCTGCATTTTTTGGCAATAGATGAAAACTTCCCACAATACGCTCTAAATAATTCAAAAAAATTCTGAATCCAGCTGACATTTTCACATTTGAAACTCTTTTGGCTTACATACAGGACAGTTTGAAGATCTATAGGAGTATTTACTGAACAGCTAGAAATTTAGATTGCATTGTCCATTTTTTTTATTATCATTTTCCTTTCCTAGCAACCCTATACTTGTTTTGAGCACTGAATTATGATTAGGAATAAGAAAAGTATAGATAAACAAGAAGTAATATAGATTGCATTACATTATACAGTATAGCTGGTTTTCCGTTAGACCAGAGATAATTAGGAACTGACCTGTTCTAAGGTATCTTCTAAGCCAATTTTTCTCTTTGTTGCATTTGCAATCTCTTCTTCCGTCTTGTTTATAAGATTCAGAAGGGGAGCCTGCCATAATTATATAAACACAATAAAGAAAAAAGTACAAAGTTTTCCAGTGAAGTAATCCAGTTACAGGGTTCAAGAAAGAAATACTTTAAATAAATGGCACATGCATATAATATATAAAAGATCTTCCTATAAACTGATACGGCAATCTTCTTTCCCAATAAACTCTTACATTAGTTCATACTCCAGGGAGAGGTTTTGTATTATAAAGTCACAGAAATCGCCATGCTGGATCAGACCAATGGTCTATCTGTCAAACATTCTGTTCCACATAGTAGCCAATCAGATGCCAATAGGAATTTGATTAACAAAACAAGATAGCAGAAGCCCTTTCAGTGATGATGTTCTAAGGGAGCATCCAATCTAATGTGCAAAGATTTTTAACCCTTCTTTAACATATTCCAATCTATACATAGTACTTAAACCAATTTTTCTGCATAATAAATAAGATATCAATTTCCCCCGGCACTTATTGTGATAAGAGTAATGAATTTCATCTTTAAGGATTATTAAAATATTATGTTCATTTATTGAAAGAAAACGATTACCTAAAAGAACTTTATATGAAAAGTGAGCTTATACTTACACGAATCTGAGTTCTGTACTTAAACAGACAATTAGGCCCTGCATCAGGATTGAATTTAATTTCAAAATCAAGACCATCTGAATTCTCTGCACTTGTAGGAATTAGTTTTAATTTTCGAGCCAATTTATGGTATTCTGTCAAATCTGCTTCAATCTATAAAGAACAAACAAAATTAAGAAGCATACCCTAAGAATCTTACAGCTAATGAAGTCTATGAAAACTGGAATTGCTTCATAACCATAGCATTGTTTTGCATTTTCAAAGTTTGTCTTTTCTATGCCTATATTTAAATGTTAGTGCAAGCTGTTGTATCTTCTCAGCTTCTGAAAAACATTAAAATTACTCAAGACAAATTATCAAAAGTTTTTGTCCCTTTTGATTTGATGGGCAATTTAAAGTTGGTTAATACATGAAGACAGAAAATTCCAATTCACACTTTTCTGAATGAAATAGATCCTTTCAAAAATATGATTTAGATTTTTGGATTTGGCCATTAAGGTATAAATATTAGCAAAGACCTTTTTGGATCATAATCTTGTGAATTTGGTTTATAGCAGGTTCATTTAGATGAAGATGAAATGAAATCTTGCTACAGAATGGTGGTGAAATGTAAAGAGAAATTAAAATCATGTCTGAAAATAATTTAGATAAAGGTATTGATTTAAAAATGGTTTGAGACGCTTTCATTAGGTTATTTTATAAAATATACTAGTGAACCCCAAAAAAAGAGTCACCAAAAAATACAAGATATTTTAGATGAGATAAAGAGAAAAGGTGACCTTAGAAACTTCCAGAGAAGATAAATATTTTTCAGCAAATTAAGGTTTTACAATGACAGTTATAGATACTAATTATTTTTCTACTAGCAGAATAAAATATTATTTAATTCAGTTTATGCAAAATAAAGCAGTCTCCCAGATGCAAATGTCAGATGTTCAAAACTTTTGTTTTAGCTATACATACTGCTTCTTTTCCTCTTGCGTATTTTAATTCCTCATTCCATAGTTGCCGCTGCTCTACTTCAAATTCCTTGGTTAATTTATTTACTGCTTGTTTCAGCTCCTCTATTTCAGAATTCAGTTTCTCAATGTCTGCAGTGGAATATTTTTGATTATCACAAATGACCACCAGACGTGAATTTTCCTGTTTCAGTGCTTCAATTTCCATGGCTAAAATTCAAGAAAAATAAAATCTTGTTAAGAAAGCAGGTAAGTTTTTTAAAACATAAGTTGAAGCTTAACGTTACTTGGATAAAATTTCAAAATATTAGGAACTTGATCTCATAAGAAGAATCTACTAAAAGGCATGAGAAACTTACTAGTACTAAGAAAGATGTAATTAAATTCTCTACTTCTGTTTAGATCTTTCCTTTGAGGTGAGAAATACTCAATGTTTTCTTTTAAAATATTATAGTGAGACACACTATACTGTTACTATACATTTAGTGATGTTGTGTACAGTTTCTCCTTACCAGCAGCTTCTTGCTCCTCTGTAGTACTCTTTTTCTTTTGACTGAAGTTGTTTGAGAGAGATTCCAAACTGGCCATATAAGCCTCATATCGTTTAGCATCTTCCTGTAAAGATGATTTCAGTCTCCGTAGTTGCTCTAAACGGTCCTTTTTCAGACAAAAAGATGGAATTGTAGTCTGTTAATTAAAATCAGACTTATAAATACATCTGCCCAGAGCTACGTACACAATTACTCACTGGTTCACTTTCTCTTTCCTTTTCACGCTTTGCAATCTCTTCCTTCAACCTTTTTTCTTCTTCTTCTAAGGCCGCTAAATTCTTTCCCTGTACCTGAAACAGATCCTCTGAAAGAAAGATCAAAGTAATCCTTTAATCACTCAAGTGCTCTATAACTTTGGTTATTAATTGGAATAAGTAATTGAGACAAAAAGTATACGCTGGGTAACAAGTTGACATTTTGCTTCATTAAATACCAGATTTAAACCATTTAAAAAAAAACAATTGTTATAATTTCAGTGCATTTCCGTCACTAAGTAAAGTAGTCATAAAGTGCCACAACATGCAACTGTATCACTTAGTGCTGGCAAAAATGGCAGACCATGTTGTGGTTGCTAAGTGAAAACGTAACATGACTATGGCAGGGGAAGAGGCATGAATCCCAGGCAAGCAGGTGATGGGCAAGAGCTCTGGGCATGTGGGTGATATGGAGCAGGAGAGCACTATGGAGTAAAGGATTCCCATGCTATCTGGGGCTTCTCAGGAGAAAAAAATGGTGGGAGTGGGAACAACCTTCTGCTAGAGTTAAACACAAAAATACTTTCCTTAGCCACATAAGCTCTAGCCATCAATCTACGGTAAGTATCTTGAGAAATAGTACAGAAATTTACTTAATCTCATATTTGTAGATTAAGTGAGATGATGGAGGGGGGGATACTAGAGTTTAAACAGAAATATTCTACATTAATAGCTTGGTGAACTATTTTTTAAAGAAGTTTGAGAAACTGCAAAAAGCAAATGGTGAAAGATTCATAGTAATAACTACTTTTTAAAAACATTTTGCAATGTAAATTACTCACTTAATTTGGAATCTATTTCAGCATCGAATTCTTCAAAATTGTCTCTACTCTTCATGAAATGGTCATAACATTTTATACAGTAGTCCACAAAAAGCTGAGGACATAATTGTAAAATCAGTTTAGTTTTAGGGATTTTTAAAAATATGCTAAACAGTATTGCATTACAGATTGGGTCTGTTTTTTCTATCTCTGTTAAGGAAAGCTTTCACATTCCTACATCAAAACAGTTAGTAAAAATGGTAACCTTTAATATACATCAGGTATATTATTATTGCTAATAATATACCTGATGTATATTATTATTCCTAAGCAACATATACTAAATGTTAATCATAATCATTATTGATATAACAAATTTTGATATATACAACTATTAAATGCAAAAACAAGATGAAGTATTCATTGTTTCTAAAATGCTTAGCATAAATGCATGAACTGGAAAAATTGTAAGCTGTCTTCAAAAACAGGTAACAAGCTAACTGTCAGCTGTGTGAAATCACAAGCCTAGCAAACACGATGCCAGCTTTAACCACAAGCAGGGAACAAGAACAGTAGAACTTATGTGAGACAATGTGGGTTACACAGTTAAAAACTGTGAAAATGTAGCTAGGACAAAGGGGAAAGGGGGCGATGAGTCTGTGTAAGAGGATATAAACTGACTTCCATGCTTTGTTCAGTGTTCACCTTCGTTGCACCTGTATTTGCAAATACGTTAGTAAAGTATTTTGCTGCTTTCAAGTTGTCACAGGTAGTTCCATATGCAAACGTGCACTGTTTACAACATCATTTTATTGTCAGCAAGTAATATTTATTCCACAATTTAGGGAGAAAGAGCTAAAATACCTTGTTATGCAAAATTTCATCGTCAGTCTCTCCAAAAATCTGTTCTTCATCAAATGACTGTGGTTTTTCTTTCATATAAGTAAACAACTAAGATACAAACAATGACATAATCACAATGAATGTTTCCTACTGTAATAGTATAGCATACTTGCTATTTCCTTTTTCTGAATTAATCAGAATACAATTTATGTTTCCCTATCCATTTTTCTGAAGATTGTTGCCAATCAGAAACATTATTAAATTTATTAGCATTTATATTAATACAAACATATTTATTTTTTAATGAAATTTATTTTGTTTTTGGTCTCCTACTTTTTGGTGAGTTCCTGGCATGTAACTCAAATGTAGCCCTTTGCCTGAAAATTATTGACTGCAAATTTGTTATCACTATTTGTTTGATAAAATTAATATGGCAACAAATATGCAACAACAGCTCTAACAGTACATTATATATTACAAACATCATTAACCCAGTTATATACTTTCAGTGTATCCCTTCTATATTTATAAGCAGATCAAAATTAGATGAAATGCCAGAAAATACTGTACCTATAAATGTAGCTAAATATATAATCGGTTATCTATAATACCTTGGAACAATCTATCAGCCAGACTAGAGCTGCTACAATCTGAGGCCACGTATGAGGAGCACCCACTGTATACATAGAGCTTTTCGACAAAGGAAATGGATAACTGTAAGAAAAAGATTTTCTGTAAAAAAATGTACTTTTTCAAGAAAATGCCAGATACAATTCAAGCTAAACAGACCCAAAAAGATCTATAAAATCACTAGTTAAAATGAATGTTAAGAATCCCATCGTTATTTTCTTATGAACAACTTAAGGTTTCCCCTTTCTCTATATAGGATATAGCTATATATGACACAGCTAGATAATCATGCCAGTATAAAATAACAGCTTGCAAACCCAGCTGTCAATATTGTACTGAAGTCAGGAATCATTTGTAGGGAGGACATATATAGTTATATTAGCTGTATAAAGTTGTCTCCTTTTAAACCAAGCTAAATTCCTGGCAGGCATTCCAGGAGTGTCTATGTAATTTGCTTGTTAACAATACAAGATACCTCACTTAGTCTCAGGCAGTGACTGTTTTTACAACAGTGATGAAAAAGTAACTTTCTGAGCAGTGCCCACATTTACAATCTTTGCAGTGTTTGTGTCACATTAGTCAGTTAGCACATGCTGTCTGTTCTGGACAAGCTCAGACTGTGACTTTAGTAACTGCTGTTCATGACTAATAATCAGTTTCACATATTCAACTTTTTTTTTCTTTTTGCCCACTAAGGGGTTCAGGGCTTGGAGCATACTAGGCAAAACAGCTGGCACTAGGACATTTCTTTCAATGTGTATTCCCCATTGTACCTGTTTACTTTCATGTAAGCCCTGCCTTTCCAATGAATGTAAATATAAGCATTTTCCCTTGCTAAATATTTCAGCACCAGGCTGAGCATTCCAAAGAGCGGGGGAAGTGAAGAAAAAAGGCTATAATATTTGCCCTTTTACCTGATGTCCTTGTGAATCGTACTAGAAACCTTCCCCGCCATTTGGGCTCACCTGGCTTCTTTGGGTTTGCATCCTTCTGATGCTGTAAAGCTAAAGAAAGCTGAAATCATAAGCACAGTTGTGGTCATATGATTTTCTATTTAGCAACTACATAACAACCAAGTTGCCTGTCCCAATTGCTAAATGAGACTACCTGTAATACAAATAGTTTGACTACTTATAAGAATATATTGTCTAAATATTACAAAATTAAAATGAAATATAATTACGAACCTTGATAAACTCTGGGAGATGGTAATTTTCTAATATGTAATCAAGAAATGTATCATCCACAAAATATTCTTACTTATATTCTTTTTAATTGGTGAAATTAATTAAATGGGTAGGTTGTACTTACCCAAGCTCTTTGAAAATTCTTGGGATTTCTTCTTCAAATTTGGAACCCGAAAGGTCACATGAAGGGCAAAATTGTTCATAAATAAAGCTGAAAATTTTCACAAAGTCCTTAACAGAAGGAGCTTGGAGTAATTTCACAGAGATTGTAGAATAATATCCATTTGTTGTAAGAAACTAGGAAAAAAATTAAAAGTCTTACTTGTTTTGGGCTTTATGACAGTTTACAGAGCAATCCAAAACTCTATATGGTCCAAATTATTATTCAATTAGAGAACTTTGCAGATTAATCATGTATTTTAATCAACAAAAATTTACATGTATTTTGGCTGTAATTAAAATACATTGCTGACAGTTCTAAGATGCATTTTTTGTGTGAAAAGTGAAATAGTTCCTAGTATTTGAAATTTTAAAATGTGAAGGTAATTCATACCTTTTTAAAAACCTGGATGGCCTATTATTTCTTGGCCCATTAGGCTATTTTTACTTTGCTTTTTCCAAAGTTCATTGATTAACAGGCACAATTTATTCTGATAAAAGAGAGATTTAACTAATGAAATTAAACAAGTGCTGCATACATCAGAAAGTTGACGGATACATTGCTGAATAAATGTTTTGTCATGAAGCGGTCTAGGCTCCTTGATTTTCTCCGTATTTCCAAAAGCACCATATTGGCTGTTCCGTAAGCTCCCAGGGCCACTAGTCCTAGAATTGAAATCACAAAATATGCATCCAGATTAACTATGGCATTATTCATTTTATCTCTACAAAACTATTTAAATATGGAAAATACAATTTATAACAAGTGAGACTTAAAAGACTAAAAAGAATGGCAATTAAGCTTGTCATTTGAAAATCTTCCACCATTTATATTGCGAATATAAGACAGAGTAATACAAATTTCATTGATCTGAGAACTATAGGAGAATTGACCTGATATGTTAAGGTCCCCCTCAAAAATGGCCAGGGCACATTTTTAGAGAAAGTCCTGCCAATTCTCGAGAGCTCCAGGAACTTAAAAAGGAATAGTAGCACAAATCCTAATACTTTTTTTCCATTCCTGATGCAAGTCTTTCCTGCACTAAAAACTATCCAAGTCCTTAATGCTCTTTCTTCTAGTAGAATAAAAATTTCATCCATACTGGAAGTGATACTGAAACATTGCAGTGTTCAAGTTAATCCTAACAAGTGAAATGCGAATTACCTTCTGCCAAAAAAACTGCTTTTCCTTTCTGATGTCCCTGGTGCGTGCTTTCCCACACTCTGCTTTCCAAACGTTGTCCTTCTCTCTTGCCTTGAAAAGAAAATATTTAATTGTATAAATTATTAAAAACCACCAAAAACTTAAATGATCTTTATATGCCATCCAATAATCTGCTCTTTTAATTTTTGCTACATATCTGACTTAAATGTGGTCTATTGCTTAATATTTATGTACTTTGTACTCTAGTTTACTGCATGTGTAAATTAAAGAACAGACCATATTTTAATCCTAGCTTAAACAAAATAGTGAAATTATCTAATTAACCATTTTTTTCACATAGAATACCGAACAGTAACAGGTAAACACAAGTGACATTAATATTTTCAAGCAGGCATGTTTTGGAAATTTAAGCCAAGTAAATGAATGCCACCTCAACTAAAGGAATCTGAGTGTCTTACGGTTGGGGTGTATGAAGTCCCGTCTTATTAGTATCCTGCACCCTCAGTGGCTGGATGGATTGCCGGCAACTGATTCGACTGGTACTTGAACTACGCCTCATTATTGTAAGGAAAACTGTAACACAGAAGGACACCACACTCTTTTGATACACTTGTAGAAGGGAAAGCAGATATGGTTCTGTCCATGGCAGCAAAAAGGATTGGAATGGATGGGTGGCAAAAGCCTCCGCTGATAATATACTGGAAAAGATTCAGCAGAAAAAAGCCCTTGGTTGCAAAGCAAACTCACTCCCAGTCCTGCACCCACCAAAAGGATTTTTAAAAAAATTGGGGGGGGGGAGAAACTGGGGGGAAAAAAGCGTAGAGTGCATTTGCTGAATATTTTTTCTCTCTCTCTTTCTGCAGGATCCAATCTGGATCAATCACCGGGACTAGAGGTTTGGTCTTCCGAGCTTTGGGACTCATGATGGAGCCCATCTCTTCAAGGGACTTCTAGATTGGATCCTGCAACGTTATCCCGGGACACGTACAATTTTGCCTTCCTTCGACAGAACGAAGCCTCCCCAAAAGGGGATTTCTGGACTCACTCCTCAGATGGCACGAAGAGGGCTGCCATCCTGAACCTATTTATTTGGCGGTAAGCAGAGCAAACGCTTGCAAGAGCGAATTAGAATATGTAATATAAAATTAATTTTCCTTTGGGGCAGAAAAGAACCGGGGATTTTTCTCTCGTGTAAGGAAAACTGAGACGGCGGCTTTAATTTTCCTCCGAGAAAAAGCGGAGGAGCGCTGCTGACCGGAAAAGCTTAAAGTAGCTGCCAACCGCGCCTTGGTTCCGCAAGAAGAGCTTGTATATTACCAACCGTTAATGTCTTCTCTCAAGCCGACCCAGCTGGCGGCCGATCTTAATCAGATACGAGTAACCTCCATTCATCGGTAACGGCTTTGCTGCAGTCACCGCTCGCTTTCAAATTTACCCGCCTATCGCAACATCCGTTTGCGTCAGTGGGCTAAAAGGAACAGAAAAAACGTCATTTCCGCCAGAAAGAGGAAATTATCTACAGGATATACCTGTTCGAGCGGGATAGTTCGCGTTTCCTCTCTATGGTTATCTCCGGCGGTCCACCGTTTGTGAATTCCGCAGCCGCTTGCTGGAGCTGTGAGTTACAGACCGGAAGGAGCCCTTGAGAGCGAAGCTTGTCTTTTCCCCCTGTTGGGAGTAAGGGCAGTAGGTCCAGTTGGCACCCCACAGAGTGATGTTTGCCCTCCGTCCAGGGGCTCTCTGAGCGCGGCTGTTTGAGTCCGCCACGGGGCAGAAGACTTGGCTCAAGGGTTTCGCGGTCCACTCACCCTAATCGAGACTGCTATGATTTACTCAGAAATAAGCTCCATTGAATTCTGCAAGATTTACTTATAAAACTGCAAAGAAAGAACCCAGCTCAAATTTAATCTCCCCTCGGACTTCGCTAGAGAGTTGTAGGAAACCACTGTAGTGCAAGTGCGGGATAATAACTTGACTGATAATGACTTGCTATGGCGCTTCCAGAATTGTAACAAGATAGATATCTAAAGCAGTGAACTCTCTAGGCTATATTAATCTAAACGTTGTTATAATTGTCCAAATCTTTAAGCAAAACTAACTTTCGTTTGCACAAAGGTTTTGATGTGTTCAGAACTACCGTCTACTTATGGGCAATTTATTATTTTTAATTTGAACCTTAGCCTAACATTCAAACCAAATTTTACTTAGTGTTGATAGCTACAGGGACAGTGAATGATCTATGACACAGTACAGGATCTTGTGTATCAATAATTTTTCATAGTTAAAAGTATCTCCAAGTATCTATTTTCTGCATATTCTGCATATTCTCTGCATATTTTCTGCATTTTCTGCATATTCTTATTGCTATTTTTCTTTTTTCTTACGCAAAATATTGAATACAGAGTACAGGAAAGTATCTTCTCAATGGCTTTAAGAAATAGTCTTAATTTTAATGAACTGCTAATTTCTTAAAGCAGTGGCATCTTTTTTTCAGACTCACATGGATGCTTGAAAATGATCAGTCTCTTGAACAGAGGAGAGATGTTCTCAAAGAAAGTCCTAGTTTCACAGAATTGAATTAAAATATTTGACAGTTGGGTAAACTAATGGTTAATGCAACACTTCTCTCAAGATTTACTTCTCTGGTCTCCCCCCCCCCCCCAGAAATACAGTTTTTAATTCATTTGGAAGAATTACGCCTTGGGAAGCAGACAATGTCAATTGTATGTTATCTGCCAGCTGGGTGGATGCTAGATCACCTCTCTTTTATAAATAAATCTGGATACTATTTTTGCCACCATCTTGAGCAGTCAGCTAAGGATAGTTTTGACAATACTGTTATTCCTGCTTCCTCTGGTACAAGTTTGATTCCCATAAAATCATGTACAAAAAAAACTATTTCTGAATTTAGAAACTCAGGAGAAAAATCTAATCGGATAGTAAAGAAGACGTATTTATTTCAAGAAGAATTTTTTAACGTACTTAAGCCCCATATTCCTGCAAGCTTCCAGACGGAAAAGCATAGTCTAGAAACTAGTATATCTGAACAGCAGAAAAATGACAAGGACAAAAAACCTATTACTACAATTAAGGCTAAAAAGGTAGTGTACATTTCTCACATATTTACATACATTTTCATGCTGTAAATAACATAAAATGAAATCACTGATTTATTATAAAAATAGTGATAGATTATTACTTTTGCAATCCAAAAGTGCTGTGTAGATTATTGGTAATAAGCACTGTATTATTTTACTTGCTTTCAGTATTTCATAAACCTCTGGTAAATGAAATCAAGTACAACTAATTTTAGCATGTGCTAGTAAAGTTTTATTATGAATTTATAAATAAAAAATGGTCCTGCTGTAAAAGACCATACTAGTAGTTCGCTGAGTAACAATGTCTTACACTGTAACAGTAACAGTAATATGTGTCTTACACTCATGCTATCATACGTATTTGCCATCCCCAAGTTGTACTCTTAGAAGGAATTGTTTAAAGGTGGTTCCTTATGTGGCATTTTCTCTCTCAGAAAGCCACATGGCTTGACTTTCTTTATTGTGGTCTCTGTGTCATGTACAATGACACATCTGATTATAAAAGTGAAGGACACTTTCCCATTTGAAAATCCTATATTTTTCCTGTAGTCAATAGTTTAGAATGAAAAGGGTACTGCAAAAAACTGTAGTTTTTTTCTTCCCAGAAACCTAAATAGGAAGACAATTTCTATTGTTCATTCTGTGTCACCCACATCTGGTGCTCCCTGGATATACTATATTACTGCTATAATTTCCATGAAAATGTAGCACTGGCATTTCTGGATGTGATCAGGGTATGAAACACTAGCTGAATAATACCACTTTTCCTAGTATCCCAATTTCCATTATCTCCAGCCAGCACTGGGTTTGGATTATGAGAATGGTGTGTGAGCTCGTCTGGATTGTAATGCATATTGGAGAAGGATATTTTAATAACCAGTGCTACACGTAGTTATTGGTTAATAATGGTAATTGGGATTGAAATTTCCACTCCTAACTGATGCAGTCATGAAATGTGATATCATGTGACTGCATTGCTTCGTAACGGCAATCATGGCAGTCCCTCTTCTTGTTGTTAACGGAATCCTACCAGTTTTTAGATGAGGATCTGCTCCAATCCAAGCCATTCCTGTTTGGTTACTTTGTAACTACTCGTCAGTTGTTGCCTATCATATATCCATCTCTGTCATTTTGGACAGTCTTTTACCTATTGCTGCTATCCACATTGCCCATCACACTGCACACTACTACTGTACCTGCCAAGATCTTCTTGCTGCCTTCTTTTGTGTTGCCAGGTTGCAGCTGCACTTGCAACTTACGTTTGGTGAATTGTGAGATGCTGAGAAGCATTGCCATCAATACATGTCCCACCAATTAGGTTCCAAGTTGTAATCTTAAAAGGAATTGTTTAAAGGTGGTTCCTTATGTGGCATTTTCTCTCTCAGAAAGCCACATGGCTTGACTTTCTTTATTGTGGTCTCTGTGTCATGTACAATGACACATCTGATTATAAAAGTGAAGGACACTTTCCCATCTGAAAATCCTATATTTTTCCTGTAGTCAATAGTTTAGAATGAAAAGGGTACTGCAAAAAACTGTAGTTTTTTCTTCCCAAAAACCTAAATAGGAAGACAATTTCTATTGTTCATTCTGTGTCACCCACATCTGGTGCTCCCTGGATATACTATATTACTGCTATAATTTCCATGAAAATGTAGCACTGGCATTTCTGGATGTGATCAGGGTATAAAACACTAGCTGAATAATACCACTTTTCCTAGTATCCCAATTTCCATTATTGGCTTTTAATGTCTTGATAGTCTCATTCAGTCATTGCTGGAGTGTTATAAAGCCTATTCTGATTACTATTTTAGTTTAACAGTGGTTAAATGACTCTAGAATATTCTATAATCTATAGCTAAGAAATGACCTAAGAGATCATGCATGTATGATCTAAGAGAGTATGCTGTAATTTTAACCACAATTAGGCATAATGTGATTTGTGTTAGTTTAGCATTATAAAAAAGCTATTTTTATGACTTAGTATTATGAATTTATAAATAAAAAATGGTCCTGCTGTAAAAGACCATACTAGTAGTTCGCTGAGTAGCAATGTCTTACACTCATGCTATCATTTGCCATTGCCAGGGTGCAGCTGGACTTGCAACTTACGTTTGGTGAATTGTGAGATGCTGAGAAGCATTGCCATCAATACATGTCCCACCAATTAGGTTCCAAGTTGTGCATCTGTGAGATTCTGCTATTTACTAACATACACATTGAGTTGTCTTTGTAAAGTTTAAGGGATGCAAGTTCATCACAAAGTACATCTTTTCCTCAGATACAGAATAATTAATGTAGGTAACATTTGAAATGGTAGTATTGCTAATGTTAGTATTGCTAATGTTAGTATTGCTAATGTTAGTATTGCTAATGTTAGTATTGCTAATGTTAGTATTGCTAATGTTAGTATTGCTAATCTGCTCATTTTCAACTTTAGAAACGGAAAAGAAGCAGTGAACTTAATCATGGCGAAAGTGATATCTTAGAGTATCATTTAAAGGTAAGTTTGAAGACTAATAATGGGACAGAACTACTTATTTCCCCAGAAGTGCATTTCTTTTATCAGATTTTATCCCATCTTTCTTTATAAGTAACTCAAGGCAGAAAATATACCTAATACTCTTCCTTCCAACTGTTTTCCCCACAACAACGATTTTGTGAGGTGAGTTGGACTAAGAAAGAGTGACTGATCCAAAGTTTCCCAGCCAAGTTTTATCTGCTCAATATTCTAGTCCGCCCAAGATAGGACTAGAACCCACAGTCTTCTGATTTGTAGACTGGTACCTTACCCACTACACCAAGTTGATTCCAATCATGACTTAATGCATTGTATGAACCCATTCTTGCTTAGTGCAAACCATAATAAAATCACATTGAATTTTTTTATGAAAGGTGTTTTAATTTTAGTTTCTTTTGGATTGTCAGTGAGTGCCAGAAATAAAAAAGGCAGCAACAGACCAGGTTTGTTTGTGTCCTTTATTCTCATTAGCCTAGAACCTGACACTTTATTTCTTGATTTTGTGCATTCCTAAATACCATGAATATTTTTAAATATTAGTTTAAATTTAGTTTCATTTTCAAATTGTAAATTAGGTAGTAATGAATCTGTATGCCTCAAGGTGAGTAGAAGATTGCTAATATAATAACATAATTGTCCTATCTCTATTATAATGCTTCTGTTTGCAAAAATGTCCATGTGAAGGATTCATAACATTCTCCATTCAAACACCAAGAAATAATGTTAAGATGAACAAATCTGAAAACATTTTATAACTGTTTCATGCTTACATTGTGCAGTCATTAATTCATATGAGCTTTTTAGTAAATTGTGGTTGACAAATTTGCATGTTTCAGGCAATTTTCCTTTATCTTTTATTGCTGTACACAGATCAGTGGCATAATTTTGGATGGGACCAGATGTTTAATCCAGGAGGCACGCAGAAGTGGTTTCCTTCAGCCTAATTCTGTAGACCAATTTTATGTCAAGGCATCTGACAAAGGACCCAATAATTGCAGTTTGGCTTGTTCTACGAAGAAATATACTCTTGTATGTGTAAGTTAGGCCTTTTGATGGTGGTAGTTGTTAATTGGCTTTATGTCCGCTCCGGCGTGTCAGCCAGTCCGGAGCTGCCATTCGAGGGGTAGCGACCACCCAGCTGTAGGAAGCACCGCAGGGGATGCACAACATGACGGAGCACTGCCTATTACCTGTGGGAGCAACAGAACTGCTCCAGGCCGTTCTGCGGGGGAGTCGAGCGGCCGCCAAACAGCTGAGAAGTGGTCGCACAAGGATGATGTCAATGCAGGGATCGGCGACGTCAGTGGAGCTGCCTCTGCTCTCCCTGCATCTTGCTTGAACTCTCTTGGCAGCCCTTCTGACTCTGCAGGTTCCCTTTGCTATCCTGGCTGGCTGGCCAAATCAATGGCTGGCTCTCTTTCCCAGCGAATATGGAAAAGAGGCCAGGGTGGGAAGAGATTAAGGTATAAAAGGTGGTGGGATGCCCGGGCTGGTAGCCCTAACAATAGTTTCTTTTGGATTGTCAGTGAGTGCCAGAAATAAAAAAGGCAGCAACAGACCTGGTTTGTTTGTGTCCTTTATTCTCATTGCCTGGAACCTGACACTTTATTTCTTGATTTTGTGCATTCCTAAATACCATGAATATTTTTAAATATTAGTTTAAATTTAGTTTCATTTTCAAATTGTAAATTAGGTAGTAATGAATCTGTATGCCTCAAGATGAGTAGAAGATTGCTAATATAATAACATTTATAATTGTCCTATCTCTATTATAATGCTTCTGTTTGCAAAAATGTCCATGTGAAGGATTCATAACATTCTCCATTCAAACACCAAGAAATAATGTTAAGATGAACAAATCTGAAAACATTTTATAACTGTTTCATGCTTACATTGTGCAGTCATTAATTCATATGAGCTTTTTAGTAAATTGTGGTTGACAAATTTGCATGTTTCAAGCAATTTTCCTTTATCTTTTATTGCTGTACACAGATCAGTGGCATAATTTTGGATGGGACCAGATGTTTAATCCAGGAGGCACGCAGAAGTGGTTTCCTTCAGCCTAATTCTATAGACCAATTTTATGTCAAGGCATCTGACAAAGGACCCAATAATTGCAGTTTGGCTGAGCTTTGCGAGATGGCCAAGTGTTTCGTTTCTATGAATGAAAAAGAGCAGAAGTGTGTAATAGACAAGGAAACCTCTGACCCAGAACAAGTTCAATTAACCTGTGTTACTGAAAATAATACAAACAATGCAAAGATGTTAACACTAATGGGACAGAACTACTTATTTCCCCCCAGAAGTGCATTTCTTTTATCAGATTTTTCGTGTATGCAGCCACTTTTGAATTGTAAGTACCGGTACATACCTTAGTAAAATAATTTATCTTGATTTTCTGAAACAAATCTGCCTAGATAGACAAGAAAGATTTTATGGTACATGTGAAGCCGTTATAGTTGCTTGTTGTATGAAATTGAGCTATAAGTTAAATACAGCTTTACACATAAAGCAGTATGGCCGATATAAACTTATATGGGCAGATTTCTGTTGTTTTAAAATGCAGGGAAAGTTCATACTTTCAATTCCTTTGAAAGATGTAAATATTAGGGTCTTAAAATATGGGAAATATTTTTATAATTTCAAATAATTGTTCCTGCAATAATAGAAAACTTTTCTTTTTTCCAGATAACAAGAAGTATGACATAATTGTTATAGATCCACCATGGGAGAACAAGTCTGTTAAAAGAAGCAATAGGTATGATTCCCATAAATGTATACTTTTATTTAAATTAAGTAAACAGTTTTTAATACCATGCCATCTGGCAGGTTACTGTTTTAGTGGTACAATAAAAGGAAGTAATTTGGAAAAGTGTATCTGAATAAAATTTGCTGTTGTATGCTTGATATAAAAAATCGGTTAATTGAGATTCACAAATGTAAGAGGATATAACATAATAACAGAGTTGGAAGGGACCTTGGAGGTCTTCTAGTCCAACCTCCTGCCGAGGCAGGAAATCCTACACCATTTCAGACAAATGGCTATCCAACATTTTCTTAAAAATTTCCAGTGTTGGTGCATTCACAACTTCTGCAGGCAAGTTGTTCCACTTATTGATTGTTCTAACTGTCAGGAAATTTCTCCTTAGTTCTAAGTTGCTTCTCTCCTTGATTAGTTTCCACCCATTGCTTCTTGTTCTACCCTCAGGTGCTTTGGAGAATAGTTTGACTCCCTCTTCTTTGTGGCATATAATGGTTAGCATTTATTAAATGAAATTATTTTATTAAGTTGTAAAATTAATCAATTAGTAGATTGCTATAATTTGTGATTATTCTTGTTTTCATAAATGTATTAAGAGTATTCTATTCTAATTCTGACTGGTTGACTAGAAACGTGCAGGTTATAAATTAAAATTAAAATTAAAAATTAGTAAATTGTTCTGTCTTGCAATATCTTTTAAATTTGAATAGTAAAACTAGTGAAAAAAATAAAAAGTAAATTTAACAATGAGCAAGTTATTTAATTTATTAAAATTAGGGCAATACAATATCATTCAAACATCCATTTAAAGAAATACAGATTATCTTTGCTTACTGACTATCTCCTTTAGCAATTGTTCAGTTATAGTGGTATGAAAAATAGCTTTGCAACCAATCCTCATATTTACAACCATCACAATGTCCCCCGGTCACATGATCACCATTTGAGTACTTCACAACTGCCTTGCTACAAGGAAAGTTAATAGAGAAGATGGAAGTAAAATCATAAGTTGCTGTCGCAGAATGTTTCACTCAACAACTGAACACTTAACAACAACTGAAAGGGAAGTAAATAGAATAGAGTAGAACAGTTATAAATAATATAGAAAATAAAATAAAATTGGAATGGAACGGAACGATACTTTATTGGCCAAGTGTGGTTGCACACACAAGGAATTTGTCTCTGGTGCGTAAGCTCTCAGTATACATACAAACAACAAAGAAAACATAATAATGATATCAATAAGAGAAGGTACTAGAAAAGATGAGAAGCATAATAATAATAATAGTACAGCCATACTGCATGGGTAAATATCCTTAGGCATAAGACAGTGTTGTGGTAATTAGGTGTTGAGCAGCATGATGGCACAAGGGAAAAAAACTGTCTCTGTGTCTGGTTGTTTTGGCATTCAATGCTCTGTAGTGGTGTCCTGAGGGGAAGAATTGAAACTCTTATGTCCAGGATGTGAGGGGTCTATAGATACTTTCTCAGCTCTCTTTCTGACCCGTGCAGTATATAGAGCTTCAATGGAACAGGTTGCAATTGTTTTTTCTGTAGTCCTAATTATCTGTTGAAATCTGTACCGGTCCTGTTTGGTTGCTGTACCAAACCAGACAGTTATAGAAATACAAATGAAAGATTCCATAGTTCTTCTATAGAACTGTATTAGCTGCTGGAGTCTGGAGTTTCTGAGTTGATGTAGGAAAGCCGTCTTGCCATTTTAATGATGGCTTTAATGTTAAGTGTCCATTTCAAGTCCTGGGAGATAATACTATATAACCCAGAAAGGTCTATATTGTTGATACTATGTTGTCTGAAATAGTAAGAGGTGATAGAATAGGAGGGCTGCTCCTAAAATCCACTTTCATCTCTACAGTTTTAAGTGTGTTCAACACCAGATTGTTCTGGCTGCACCACAGGGCCAGTTATTCAACCTCCCTTCTATATGCAGACTCATCACTGTCTCAAATGGTACCAATGACTATTGTATCATCTACAAACTTCAGTACTTTAACAGAGAAATCCTTAGAGATGCAGTCATTGGTATAGAGCAGGGGTCCCCAATCTTTCGGACCTCAGGGACCACTAAATTCATAATTTTAAATCCCGCGGACCACTAATATGATCTACCTAATGATCGGCTGGGTGGGCATGGCAACATGGTCATGTGACCGGGTGGGCATGGCCAACTCGATGTCACTCACATTGAGGGGCACCTTGCCAGCCTCCACTCGCCACTCCTCGCCTGCCCGCCCGGGCTCCTTAGGGCCCCAACAGAAAGCAGTTGTTGGAGCTAAGCAGCCACCAGGAGAAAGAGTTGGCAAAACTGCTGCCTCAGTTCAAATTGGATCTGACCAAGAAGGAGGCTCAGCAGAAGAACTTCACTGAGGACTAGGAGCACAGGCTTTCCAAGCAGAGGAAGACATGTGGGAGTGCAAGGCCAGGTACCGGCACCTGGAGGCTCCGCGGTCTGAGATGGTCAGCCGTTCCAGCCCATGATGCGGTCCCACTGGAACAAGGCCCTCCGGTTCTTTGCCATCAGTGGCACTTCCCTCCAGCCTTCGCCAAATCCCCGGCACCAGGAGGCTGAAGCAGACCCCCAAGTTGGAATTTTTGCCTCCCTCTGACCTGCACAAAAAGACCCCGAAGGGGGAGACTCTCTGCAGCAACACAAACTTTCATTGCACATATCCGGCCGAGGGGCTGTCATTTGAGGACCTCTGATTTAGTGCAATATAAAATAATGCAAATAATTTTATTGTAGACCACCAAAATTTTCTCGTGGACCACCAGTGATCCACAGACCAGTTGGTGACCACTGGTATATAGAGAAAAGAGTAATGGAGAGAGCTGGGGGTTGCCTGTGCTAAACAGTCTTTAAAGGGTTGATTTGTAAGGAGGAAAAATGGCTTTATCTGAAATGCGAAATAAGCAAATTGCATTCATCTTTCTCAGAAAGCTGAGAGTTTGGTTTGCTTTTAAAGCTGAATGTACACAGAATTTTCTTTCTGAAGTATACTTGATAAATGTTACACTTTTAAAAAGAAATTTTAAAAATTTTGCTTTTTTTAAAGAGTCCTGTTGGCCTAGCCTAAGTATCTGCATAGCCCAGCATTCTATATCCATGTTAGTTAATTCTATGCTTTTGGGATATCTGCAAACAGAATATGAATATAATTTTCTTGTTGCTTATCCACAATAGCTGTCATTCAGAAGTCTCTTACTCTATAGTCTCTTACATAATCGTTAGGATTGTCAGCCATTAATCGTTTTTATCTTGTCAGAATTTTCATAATCCCACTTTAAAATTCTGTAGCCTGGTGGCCGATAGCCATTCTTCAGTAATGAATTTCATACTTGAACAAGATGCTGCTTCCAAAATACCACATAAATGGAATAAATTACAGTTATTGCACCTCCAACTCTTAATCTAATATTCAGAAATGCGGCAAAATATTTAATTAAAAGCTCATTTTGCTTCAGAAGTTTTTTTTCTCCAGTATGTATCTACTTTGGGAAGTGAAAACGGATTGTAATTAGAGTGCTGCATTCAGTAGATCCAAATGTAAAGGGAAAGCTTTTCACCACTGGATGTCGCTCTTGACTCAGATTTAATCTAGATAGAAGTTGTTAAATTAGACAAAGTTTATAAAAAGTGTCAGACAATTTCAAACATCCTTTCTTGCTTTGGATGAGCTCTAAATTCTCTCAATGTATTCACATTTAGGTATGGCTTCTTGTCTCACTGGCAAATCAAAGAAATTCCTGTCGCAGCATTGGCAGCTCCAAATTGTCTTGTGGTTACATGGGTGACCAACAGACAGAAGCATTTGCAATTTGTAAAGAATGAACTTTATCCTCACTGGTCTATACATCGTATTGTTGAATGGTTCTGGGTAAAAGTAAGTTTGCCGGATTCTTACCTGCTATTTAATATTTATAGATAGTAATTCCAGTACTAATTTTAGTGGTACATTTTAAATGCATTTTACCTTATTTTTTAATTTATTTTTCTTAATTTATAAGTGACAATTTGGGATAGTCAAGAATTCACACACCTCAGTTCTGAATATCAGTCTTACATATCATATTTCTGTTTTTATTACAGTTAAGAACTAAAAAATAAATGAATACATTGTCAGCCTAGAAATGTGTGATCAATACCAGAACAAAACTTAAATTGTTTTTTAGTTTTTCTACTAGAAATTTTAGAGTGAGAGAATAGGTTTGCTTGTTTGTTTATGTAACTCCTTAATCCATCTTTCTGCTTTGGTGATCACTCAAGAAAAACTGTATGAAAACTAAACAAACATTAATAATAAACTCCCAAAACAAAGGCACCTTCTGAGGGAATATATTCCATATTGTTGGAGATCAAAGATATCCCTTCTCGTGTATCAATACAATGAGTTTCTGATAGTGATTGCCTCTTAAAAAGGGCCTCTTCTACCAGTGTTAAAAGTGGATAAGGTCTAAAAGGAAGATGATATTTTATAGACAGCGAACCCCAGTAGACTAGGATTGATTGGTAAACTATTACCGTAGCAAGCAATGCAGAAAGTATAGATTCATACATTCCCTGTATTTTGCTTTGGTTGCTTAGCTGCCACATTTTACACCAGCCACAATGTCTGGACACTTTCCAAGGGCAGCTTCATGCAGAGCACAGTCGATAGCCAAATGACAGGCTGCATATGGTGGGCTAGACCTAAATACCCACAGGTGAAACTTGCAAATCCAATTATAGTTCAGGACCAAGGAGTTCTAAAGCTTTCAGAGGGAATGCACCTCTACCCACAACAAGCTAAATTTAAGTTTCCCAATCTATTTACTAACAGCATTGCTATCTTGTCTGAAGTAATTTCAGCTTGTTACTTCTCATCCATCCCATTATTAAATATACTTGAACATTTTAAATAATGTTCAAGTATTTCAATTGCTTCCTTGGTGTAGTATGGTAAGAGCTGATGGGACTCATTTAAAAATTCCAAATGACCTTCCACAGCAGTTTTGTGTAGATAACATATAGCATAGGAAAGGATTGAACCCTATGGGACACCACAGACCAATAATCTAGACAAGAGACTATTGTCTCTAGCACCACCTTCTGGTTATGACAAAAGGTCTTCCAGGCTGAATGGCTTTATGAATGCTTCAGTAGTATGCAAAACATGTGGCTTTGATGAGCACCTGAACACTGAAAACAGTTATGGGCAGTCATGAAAATACCTAGCTTGGAAGCTGAGTGGAAAGCTGAGAAGAGACTAGTCCTGCAATAGTTTTGTAGGCTGTGTGCATTTTGAGGCCACTCAAAATTCTTGGTTGAGACTAATTGGCTTACATTTTTGCTTTGGTGAAGTTGTTTCCAAGGTACAAAACAAAATCTAAGCTGTTTCACAAAGACCTGTTCTTTCTATCGTTCCAGCCACTCAAATACAAAAGGCTATGATCAGAATTGGCAGACAGGGGAATGAGCATTGGGATAGTGAGATGAAATTTCCGCAGCCCATATAATTTCTCCTTCCTGCTTTCCAATCTTAGTCTGGTGTTCAATATAGAGTAGCCTAGTGAGCAAACCAAATTGAAGAAATTGCTTCAATTTCTGTCAGCCAAGTGTCTATGATTCGCATGTTGTCAATAGATCTTTTACAGCAATTGATCTAACATTAAGGAATAGGATGTTTAAGCTGGAGAAGCTATTATTGCCATACTGTTGATTTCCTTAGAAAAGTTATAAGTGGAAAGGAAAGAGAAGGATGCCATTTTCCTGTGGTGATTGCAGCCCTTCAGGCATAAATTGCTCTGATCAGTAATTGTAGCAGTGTTCAGTGTTCCAATTTTCCTTCCACATATACAGCAATTCAAAAGCTTCCCTTATACATGTGAATCTCAATATTCCTCAACTTTAACAGTTATTTTGTTTTTAATAACGCTGACACAATTAGCTCAGGTTTAAACTTAATTTATAACAAGGGTCTCCAACCTTGGCAACTTTAAGACTTGTGGACTTCAACTCCCAGAGTTCATCAGCCAGCTTTGCTGACTGAGGAACTCTGAGAGTTAAAGTCCACAAGTCTTAAAGTTGCCAAGGTGGAGACCCCTGATTTATAACACAATGCTAAATGGGTAATTTTTAGCATTTAGCCTCAGTGAGTGATACATAAAACACTAGAATTGGTTTTGTTTGATCAGATTTAGGCAGCTCTTGAATCTTGAGCTGGAAAAATGTATGCATTGATTTGTATCTTTTATTTGTAGTCAATAATTATATGTAATTATAGAAGTAATTATATGTGAATATAGTGCTCAACTAATATAGAAAACAGCCATTGTTTTCTGTATTAAAAACAAATTTGTGTGAAACACACATAAAATAGCTTGCGCTATTTGCTTACGCTTGTTACATTTGTTCAAATTTCTCTGTTTCAGATTACGAAGTCTGGAGAATTTGTGATTCCATTAGATTCTCTTCACAAAAAGCCATATGAAATTCTTGTACTGGGTAGAGTCCAGGGAAATACAGATGTACCACTAGGGTATGAACATTGATTTTGTTATATTATTTATATGCAGTATTATTGTGTAGCATTGAGTTAGAAATGCTTAGTTGAGTTTTGTAAACAAGTTTAAAGGGATGAGTGAGGTTTCTTAATAGCAATGCCTGCTTTAAGCGAGTTGCAGTCAGATCTCTGATTATTTGCCTCTTTCCCATGATGTTGCAAAACTTTTTTTCCAAGAAATGTTTTAAAAGTGCTTTCAGTGGATATCCAATTATTACTAAATGGAGAGATAAGATATAATTGTAGACATTTGCAGGGAGATTCCAAAGGAAGGTTATAGAAGTTCATGGGAGACTAAGGATAAAGAAAAAAAGTTCCCTCGAACACAATCAATTTTTTTGTTGTAAGAATTTTGCCTTTTGATCCAGGGTTCAGGTTTTGTTTTGATTTTAACCCACAGATTTCATGACCTGAAAAAGTTGGAAATCCTCTCACTTACAGAGTGACGTTCATCAAGTGGTTGTGTTGTGTTAGGGTTAGGGTGTTCCCATAATAATCAACCAATTATAGGGACTGAAATCCATCCAGTTGTGAACAGAATTAGTAGACTGCTGCTTCTTTCTCTGAAGAGATAATGCCACCTACTTCTGAAGATCCATTCAATTTTCTTGTTAGCATAAGAGAAAAGGAAAAAATGCTAATATCCATAACTCCAAATCACACTTCTTTACTGTCAGTCAGAGTTTTATCTTTTGAAGAATTGGGAATTGACAGCTGAAATATAAGTGTGGATAAGTTAGTACTAATCCTTTTGCAGCAAAAAAAGAAGAAGGTAGTTGACATTCTATAAGTAGGTGTCTTCTATGCCTCTTTCCTCTACTTAGGGTAAAACTGCAGTTAAGTCTTATATATGCCATTTTGGGTTAGCCCTAGAAAGGGTATTGGTTGCTGCTGCCAAATGGATCATTTGTGCCCTAGAATTGCACATTGAGCTGTTTTTATAAAGCCAGGCAATATTTATATTTGAAATATGTATTGGTTGTGTTCTGTTTGTTTTCTTTCTACAGTTTTACTTTTGTTTTACAGAAACTTAAGAAATTTCATAAGCTGTCCTTTATCTTTCAGAAAAAGAAATACTCTCAACAATTATATATTAGCTTCATTACGGCTTCCAGTAGGAGAGTGGCCTCTGGTTTGTTTGTTTTTTTATCATTCTAATTATTTTGTTTAGGAAGAGAAGTACCAAGGAATGTACAAATCTTTCCCAGATACTGTGTCTGTATAAATCACTTAGGTTTTCATTTATTTGATCTTGTTTTGTATATATAAAACAGGCTTTCAGAAGATGAAAAGTTTTCTGCAATTCCTGATCAGAAATTAATTGTTAGTGTACCTTGCACTCTTCATTCGCATAAGCCACCTCTTTCAGGTAAGTTCCAGAAATATTTTTTATATTTGTAAGGTTTTATATTTTCAGTTTGTCTGTCTAGTTAATTTCTTAGTGTTCCAACCATTCGCATTGGTGGTTTTGGACCATCATTAATATGACATGGAAGTTTGTAGAAAATTACAGAGAGCTTGTAAATTTTCATTACGAGTTTAAGTTTGGATGTCAGTTTGCCTATCAAGTGGTTCAGTTTTAACCAGACATGCAAATATATATATATAAAACATAGTAATGGCAGAAAAAAATATTTTCTTTTTGTTCCACCCTTTTCATTCTACTAATTGAGTCATCCTGATGATGTTTCTTAAAATATATGGTAAATGTAGACTAAACATGATTAAGTCATATAATGCCATATTTACTGATCAGTTGTCTTACATGAAACAAGGTATATAGAATAGAATAGAATAGAATTTTATTGGCCAAGTGTGATGGACACACAAGGAATTTGTCTTGGTGCATATGATCTCGGTGTACATAAAGGAAAAGATACCTTCATCAAGGTACAACACAACACTTAATGACAGTCATAGGGTACAAATTTAACACTTAATGATACAACACTTAATGATATAAATGTAATGGTCAACTTAACAGGAATATTTACTCTTGACCCACACTGTGAAAGCATGAACAATTATGTCCATTTCTGGCTATTCAGCAGCCATAGTTCTTCAAAGTATAGTAAGATTTGCTCAGTATGTCTATGGAGATTCTGTCATCCTGGTCATGATTTTCCCAAAGGTGCTTCTTAACAAGTTGCCTCTTGAAAAGGCATTTTTGGGACTTGCTCAGTACTGCTTTTTGTTAGGGGAATTGAGATCTTTTCTTACTTGCTTGATACTTGACCATGGTAACTCTATACTACAATCACTTGTTCCAAAAGCCACCACTGCTAATCAGCAAACTTACCTTCCTTTGAAGTACCATCCAAGATTTGATTCAAAAGTTGAGGTTTTAGGCTTCTCACTCCCACTTGATTTGAGGACCTAACTTCAAAAAAGTAGTTGAACAAATTGAGCAGCTTGCTTTAATCAATCCACATGGAAGATGATAATATAGCTGTGTAACCATATCTATTTTGGAGCTTTTCACATATTCATTTTCTTCAATTATAGCAGAAGCTTACCTTATTCTTTGGGTATGGCACTGTTTAAAGACAGAAGGCAATATTTATTACTGCAATAGACAAATTATTCAGATTTTCCTCATTACTTTGTGTCATGTGAATAATTAAGAGATGATAGAATCTGTATCGCTAGTGCCTGAAATCAAGTTTTTTATCTGTAGTGATTGAAAATATCTACAGATAATAAACAAAAATGTTCTTGTATAAATAATTGTATTTTCATAATGCAAGAAATGGAAGGCAGGTTAGCAGTTGGGACTGGAATTTCCACCAGTAAGGAATGGGATTGTAAAGCAGAATGACACTTTGACCACGTTGCTTAATGACAAGTATCCCACACTTCCCATTGCTGTGTTAACCAAATTCCAGTAAATAGCCAAAGACCCACCCCAATTCAAACAATTCAGGGTATGGCCCCTCACCAGCCCCAGGCCTAAGCCTCGATTCTTCCAAGGTTTGGGATTACCTTTCTTCAACTCACCTAAATGTTTATTCCTTCTTGACTGCCTTTTTGACTGTGCTGTACCCAGTCTTGTGGGCTCCGGGCTACTTTCCACACTGCATCTCAAGTGCTTCTTTGTGTGCCCCTCTCAGCAGCCCCAGCCTGGCCTAGCAGTGTAGAATGATGTGAAGCCACAGCTGCCTGTGATATCCCAGCCTGGCCCAGCGTGTGCACAAAGCCCCAGCCCCCAATCCCAACTGCTATTGCCTTGCCACTCTGCACTCTGAGGCTCCTGCCATGTGCTCCACCGCCCCAGCTGATCTTCACTATCTTCTTGCTCCTTCTGCTAATGATGCGTGACGTCCCTGGTCCTTTGCAAGGCTACTGCTGGCTCTGTGAGACCATCTTCCTCAGGTCTTGTGAGGAAACTGCCATGCACAACCTGGAAGAAAAGGCCTTGACTGCCAGCAGTTGCATCATGAAGGGCTGGTCTGGGCAGGCTTGGTAAGCAGTGGAAGCAGAAAAATGGCAAAGATCTGCTAGGGTGTTAGAGCCATGGAGTGCAGGGAGGTAAAAGGATATAGGTTGTGGGGGGGGGGGCGGGGGCGGGAAGAGAAAGGTAGATGAGGGAGTTGAAGCATTCCTGTAGTTATAAATATAGAGATGCCAAGCAGTCTAATTTTGATCATGTGACCATGGAAGAACTGCTATAACTTTGGTAAAGCCCTTTGTTCATCACAACTGTAATTTCAAATGGATGCTGAACAAATGATTACTAAGTGATCACTACCTGTAGTTTATTTCCTTGTGTATGTGTCTTGTGTGTTTTTAAATATAGCCATATAGAAAAGTTTGTGGGTTCTTTGCTAGGTAATTGCTTCTTTAGTCTAAAACAATACTTTATTTTGTTTGCATACTGGTAGTTCATATTTCATTTTGCATATACATGTGGCTAATTTCTAGATTAATAAAAAATAGTGAATGATTATGTAGAACAACAGAAAACTGCAGATGACTGAACTGCAAATTTAAGGGTTTCAGTGTATGAGAAGATATTCAAGTCTTGTCAGGAGAAGATAAAATGTTTTACAGTGATGAAAAACTATTAACTAGAATTGCCAGTAGAGGGAAATTTTTTCCAAAGTTTATAGCATGAATATAAAGAAAATGTTGGAATGAAAGAAAACATATCAATTATCTGCACACACTGTTTTATTTTAAAAAGAAACCAGTGCAAATAACAGTGTTAATGTGCCACAGTATTTTATTTTGATAAAAACCTCCTTATTATCTTTTGTTCAGACAAAAAGAGGACTTTGCATAAATAATCAAAATTATATTTTGTTTTGTGATTTGAATTTATGAAATTGTGACACTAGAAGTTTCTAATAACGCTTCTTTGTTTAATGCTCACTTCATTAAATATGGCAAATAAAAATTAATTTAGATTACCAAAGTTTATATTTGATTTTCTAATTGTTCCTGGAGAAAGAAAATATAGCACAGTATAGCAGCCTATTCCTAATATTCCTAGTGTTCAAGTATTTTGATTGTTTATTTTTATCCATAGGTTAGTAGAAAAAAATCTATGAAATTACTTTTCCTTAATTATTATTTCAAAAATTTTGAAACTGTTTTGTTTTATGATACTTTCAAAACGAATGAATTTAATTATATCAAATGCTTCATGGTGCACACTCTTGTGTGGCATGAATTTCAGGCATAGACTAGCTGTATTTTCTGCATTTCATTTCTGTCTTGTTTTATATCTTATAAGCCCTCAATTCTCCCATCTATTCACAATTACAAGATTTAGTTTGGGATTCAGTCTGATGATTATTGACTGAATCAAAAGCTATCTACTTTAATTCAGATCTTGAAAATTCAGATCTTTACCCAAACCATCTTTCATTGAGTAACCTCATAAATTCATAAAGGTCAAGAGAGAATAGACCAATATAAGTTCTGTTTTATAGCTGTGGTTAGAAAAGATGATATTTATTTTACTATTAAACTTTTAAAAACCTGCATCATATTGTGTTCCTTAATATATAAAGCTTTTGTTATATAAAAAATAAAGGATCTACACTGGCAAGTTTTCCACCTAAAAATGAGGATTGAAAAAATATTTAATGCAGTATAAAAATCAAGGTAATTTTCTATTTCTTGAGAATTCCTTTAAATATAAACTGAGAGAAAAGAATATCCATGAAAAATTATAAGACCTCAGAATACCTATTGGCACGAATTGGCTTTTTTAGTATCAATGCATATTACACAGTACAGCTGTGTGAATCATTCATCATCCTGAAAGTTTGAAGCAGTTATTTTGAGGTTTTCCTGGATTATTTGCATATACTTATGCATGTACAAAAGCCATTTCCCGCAGGATCACTGCCAAAATATTGCCATGATCAAAGTGTCCTTTAAACAATTATGCAAGCAAACTTTATATGAATTACTCATCAAGTACAAATGGATTCTGAAAGGAACTTGGCTAAAAAATAAAAATAAAAGTTACTGCTAAATTATTTTAAACATTGGTTCTTAAATTTGTTTCCCTGCGAGTTTAAAATAGCAATGAAAGCCATGGAAAACCTTTTTACATATTTTATACCATTATTGTATTCTGTGCTACCAATTTATTTCCTCTGTGCTATTATTTTAGAAATTAGTTATTTATTTTATATATACCTGCCACAATTACAAGAACATCAGTGGATATGTAAAATGACATTAATGTTTAGATTTATATCTTCTCTTTATTTTGTACAACTCAAAGCAGTATACATAATGATCCTGCCTCATAGTTTTTCCATCCTATTCTTCAAAATGGGTTGGACTCAGAAAATGAGAGACCCCAAAATCATTTTGGCTAGTTTTCATTCCTAAGGGGCAACTGGAATTCATAATCTGGTGTTTAGTCCAGTACCTTAACCATTACACCAAACTGCTTCCCATATAATAATATTATCTTGATTTTCAGGGGGTGTGTGTATATGTACAAAACAATAGGTTCTAGGTCAAACAGACAACAAGTGGTCAAAATAGGCAGTGCCCTATCAAATCCCGCTTCTGTCAATATCGGTGTCCCCCAAGGCAGCGTTCTAGGACCAACACTCTTCATTTTATACATTAACGACCTCTGTGACCATATTATAAGTAATTGTGTTCTCTTCACCAATGATGTTAAACTATTTAACACTACCAACAATGCGGCTACCCTTCAAAAAGACCTTGACTATGTGTCGGAATGGTCAAAAATTTGGCAACTCCAAATCTCAACCAGCAAATGCTCTGTCTTACACATTGGAAAAAAGAATCAGAACCCTAAATACAAGCTTGATGGACATTACCTTGTAGATGACCCTCACCCCGTCAAAGACCTTGGAGTTTTCATATCAAATGATCTAAGTGCCAAAGCCCACTGCAACTACATCGCAAAAAAGGCTTTAAGAGTTGTAAACTTAATCTTGCGTAGCTTCTTCTCCAGAAAGATTACACTACTAACCAGAGCATACAAAACATTTGCTAGACCAATTCTCAAATACAGCTCACCTGTCTGGAACCCACACCTCATTTCGGACATTAATACAATTGAGCGTGTCCAGAAATATTTTACAAGAAGAATTCTCCACTCCTCTGATCACAACAAAATATCTTATGCCACCAGACTTGAAATCCTGGGTTTAGAAAATTTATAACCCCGCTGCCTTCAGCATGACCTGAGTATAACTCATAAAATCATCTGCTACAATGTCCTTCCTGTCAAAGACTACTTCAGCTTCAATCGCAACAATACACGAGCACACAATAGATTTAAACTTAATGTGAACCACTCCAATCTTGATTGTAGAAAATATGACTTCAGTAACAGAGTTGTTAATGCCTGGAATGCACTACCTGACTCTGTGGTCTCTTCCCCAAATCCCCAAAGCTTTAACCAAAGACTATCTACTATTGACCTCACCCCATTCCTAAGAGG